>NC_048590.1:4757397-4842397 GCF_013265735.2 Oncorhynchus mykiss | reverse complement strand
TGTATCTCCAGGTGGAGTTGTCATCTCTAGACTTTCTCCTCCACACCAAAGCGCTCCTCTCCACCATCAACTATCTGAACACAGCCGTACCCCAGGAGCTGACAGCCTCCAAGGACAGAGAGGCCAAGAAACAGGTGGAGAAGGCTGGACAGGGGAAGACAGGTATACATTATGCTATAATATAGTATACTTTATTATACTACAATATACTGTACTGTTCTATAATTTACTATACTATAATATGCCATGCTATACTATAATATACCATAATATACTGTAATATACAATAATATACTATAATATACCATAATATACTGTAATATACAATAATATACTATAATATACCATAATATACTATAATATACTATAATATACCATACTGTATATAATATACCATACTATACTGTAATATACTATAATATACCATACTGTATATAATATACCATACTATACTGTAATATACTATAATATACCATACTGTATATAATATACCATACTATACTGTAATATACTATAATATACTATAATATACCATACTGTATATAATATACCATACCATACGGTACTATACTATACCCTACTATAATATACCATAATATTCTGTACCATACTATAATATACTGTTCTGTACCATTCTGTACTATATTTAGTGTATGTTGGGCACCACATGGCCATTAAAGACTAGTATTAACTCTGTTCTGTACCATACTATAATATACTGTTCTGTATCACACTGTACTATATTTAGTGTATGTTGGGCACCACATGGCCATTAAAGACTAGTATTAACTCTGTTCTGTACCACTCTGTACTATATTCAGTGTATGTTGGGCACCACATGGCCATTAAAGACTAGTATTAACTCTGTTCCAATGTCGTTTCGTTGTCCTCCTCCTTCAGTGTCGAAGGGAGCGAAAAACAGCAATGTGTTGAACTTCAAGCTGTCTGCTAAGCTGGGTTCATTCCGTGTGGAGGTGTGTGATGACCGGCGGAACATCGCTGACATCACAATACAAGGTAAGACGTGACCAATCATCTGAAAGGAGAGGGTGGGGGGAGGAGTTATGCTGCTTATAAACTTACTTATCCAGTTTTGGAAAATGTCCTTCCAACGTTTATTTCAGTTATCTGTAGGTATCTGTATTGATGTAGTTCTAGTAGTAGGTATCTGTATTGATGTAGTTCTAGTAGTAGGTATCTGTATTGATGTAGTTCTAGTAGTAGGTATCTGTATTGATGTAGTTCTAGTAGTAGGTATCTGTATTGATGTAGTTCTAGTAGTAGGTATCTGTATTGATGTAGTTCTAGTAGTAGGTATCTGTATTGATGTAGTTCTAGTAGTAGGTATCTGTATTGATGTAGTTCTAGTAGTAGGTATCTGTATTGATGTAGTTCTAGTAGTAGGTATCTGTATTGATGTAGTTCTAGTAGTAGGTATCTGTATTGATGTAGTTCTAGTAGTAGGTATCTGTATTAATGTGACTCAGTAGTTCTAGTAGTAGGTATCTGTATTGATGTGACTCAGTAGTTCTAGTAGTAGGTATCTGTATTGATGTAGTTCTAGTAGTAGGTATCTGTATTGATGTAGTTCTAGTAGTAGGTATCTGTATTGATGTAGTTCTAGTAGTAGGTATCTGTATTGATGTAGTTCTAGTAGTAGGTATCTGTATTGATGTAGTTCTAGTAGTAGGTATCTGTATTGATGTAGTTCTAGTAGTAGGTAGCTGTATTGATGTGACTCAGTAGTTCTAGTAGTAGGTATCTGTCCTGCATGTGATTTACATACAGTGTACTTGACTTGACTGATCTGTCGTCAGGTATTGATGGGTCGGTGCTGGTCCAGGCCAAAGAGACAACGCTGTTCGCCAGGCTCAGGGACATAGTGGTGCTGGATGTCGACCCCAAAACCATCCACAAAAAGGTGATTTTTTTTTATTTAAAAATGACTATTGCATTGGTCCTGTCTCAGTTAACTCTACTTTTTCATTTAGGTACTATTCTTTATTTAACCAGGCAAGTCAGTTAAGAACAAATTCTTATTTTCAATGACGGCCTAGGAACAGTGGGTTAACTGCCTGTTCAGGGGCAGAACGACCTTGTCAGCTCAGGGGTTTCAACCTGTAACCTTCCGGTTACTAGTCCAACGCTCTAACCACTAGGCTACCCTGCTGCCTAGTACAGACCATTGGCCAACACCATGTTCTGTTATTACACACATCGTTAGTGAGCTGAGGGGTAGTTTGTAGTAATGTGGTCTGTTTTAATTACAAGGGAGACTGTATCATCGTCATACTGTAATG
Source organism: Oncorhynchus mykiss (assembly GCF_013265735.2). Classification (NCBI taxonomy): domain Eukaryota; kingdom Metazoa; phylum Chordata; class Actinopteri; order Salmoniformes; family Salmonidae; genus Oncorhynchus; species Oncorhynchus mykiss. The sequence continues at coordinate 4,840,097 of NC_048590.1, read as the reverse complement.
TCCTGGTGTGATCCTGTAGGCCGTCTCCATCGTGGGCGAGGAGGTGTTCAGCTTTCAGATGTCCCTGTATCCCAGCGCTACGGAGGGAGAGGGTTACTCAGACACCTCCAAGGTGGACGGGAAGGTTACCATGAGGCTGGGCTGCATCCAGATCGTCTATCTGCACAAGTTCCTCATGTCTCTACTGGTGAGGAGGACCTCAGGGATGGGTATCGAGAGCTGGGCTCAATTCCGTTATCAATTCCAGATCAATTCAGGAAGTACACAGAAATTCCAATTATCTTCAATGCTTTTCAATCGGGATAAAATAAAATAAAAAAAATAAAAAAATGGAATTCAAGTGTTGTTTACTTTCTGAATTGAAATGGAATTGGGCCCAACTGGAGGACACGTTGAGACATCAACTTCCCCACTGAGTGGACATGGTTTAATAGTACCTATGTCATTCATTTAGGAAATGTAGATACCGTGTATGAGGGTTATGTCTATGTGTCTTGCCATGTGCCAGTTCCCTACACGCGGATTAAGCCTATTTCCTCCACTAAAACGTACTTTTTAATGGAGATTCTCTAAAGGTCATGGTCTTAAATAGGTTTCATCTTGGTCCAGGAAACCAGCTCTTTATGTTGCAGGGGAACGTTATGAGGATGTTTAGGTCGGTTTGAGTCCTTTCATGTTACCAGGGAGACTTAAAACATTATTTTAATTTCTGAGAGGCTGTTTCCTTTTTTTTACTGTTTGTATTTATCCTGTTATGTATTTGTTTATCTTTTGTATCTGAACTCTTTATTTTTCAATTTCTCCAGGTGTCAGTGTCCTCAGTATCTGTAAATCTGTGGTGTTTTCTCCAGGCCTCTTATAGCTATCAGTATCCTCAGTATCACTCTCCTTATGAGGTACAGTTTATGGCATGTTGTATAGCACTAAACTACAGATTATGGCATGCAGCACTAAACTACAGATTATGGCACGCAGCACAGCACTAAACTACAGATTATGGCATGCAGCACTAAACTACAGATTATGGCACGCAGCACTAAACTACAGATTATGGCACGCAGCACTAAACTACAGATTATGGCACGCAGCACTAAACTACAGATTATGGCACGCAGCACTAAACTACAGATTATGGCACGCAGCACTAAACTACAGATTATGCCACGCAGCACTAAACTACAGATTATGGCATGCAGCGCAGCACTAAACTACAGATTATGGCATGCAGCACTAAACTACAGATTATGGCATGCAGCACAGCACTAAACTACAGATTATGGCACGCAGCACAGCACTAAACTACAGATTATGGCACGCAGCACAGCACTAAACTACAGATTATGGCACGCAGCGCAGCACTAAACTACAGATTATGGCACGCAGCACTAAACTACAGATTATGGCACGCAGCACTAAACTACAGATTATGGCACGCAGCACTAAACTACAGATTATGGCATGCAGCGCAGCACTAAACTACAGATTATGGCATGCAGCACTAAACTACAGATTATGGCATGCAGCACAGCACTAAACTACAGATTATGGCATGCAGCACAGCACTAAACTACAGATTATGGCACGCAGCACAGCACTAAACTACAGATTATGGCACGCAGCGCAGCACTAAACTACAGATTATGGCACGCAGCGCAGCACTAAACTACAGATTATGGCAGCGCAGCACTAAACTACAGATTATGGCACGCAGCGCAGCACTAAACTACAGATTATGGCACGCAGCGCAGCACTAAACTACAGATTATGGCACGCAGCGCAGCACTAAACTACAGATTATGGCACGCAGCACTAAACTACAGATTATGGCAGCGCAGCACTAAACTACAGATTATGGCACGCAGCGCAGCACTAAACTACAGATTATGGCATGCAGCACAGCACTAAACAACAGATTATGGCACGCAGCGCAGCACTAAACTACAGATTATGGCATGCAGCGCAGCACTAAACTACAGATTATGGCACGCAGCGCAGCACTAAACTACAGATTATGGCAGCGCAGCACTAAACTACAGATTATGGCATGCAGCGCAGCACTAAACTACAGATTATGGCAGCGCAGCACTAAACTACAGATTATGGCACGCAGCACTAAACTACAGATTATGGCACGCAGCGCAGCACTAAACTACAGATTATGGCATGCAGCACTAAACTACAGATTATGGCACGCAGCACTAAACTACAGATTATGGCACGCAGCGCAGCACTAAACTACAGATTATGGCACGCAGCGCAGCACTAAACTACAGATTATGGCACGCAGCGCAGCACTAAACTACAGATTATGGCACGCAGCGCAGCACTAAACTACAGATTATGGCACGCAGCACTAAACTACAGCATTCACCCTCTGTTTTGCAGCTTCATCACCCCCAGACACTGTTACACTGTTAACCACTACCTTACGCCCAGGGCCCTAGTTTAAGGACAGGGTTAGGGCCCTAGTTTAAGGACAGGGTTAGGGCCCTAGTTTAAGGACAGGGTTAGGGCCCTAGTTTAAGGACAGGGTTAGGGCCCTAGTTTAAGGACAGGGTTAGGGCCCTAGCTTAAGGACAGGGTTAGGGCCCTAGTTTAAGGACAGGGTTAGGGCCCTAGTTTAAGGACAGGGTTAGGGCCCTAGTTTAAGGACAGGGTTAGGGCCCTAGCTTAAGGACAGGGTTAGGGCCCTAGCTTAAGGACAGAGTTAGGGCCCTAGTTTAAGGACAGGGTTGGGGCCCTAGTTTAAGGACAGGGTTTGGGCCCTAGTTTAAGGACAGGGTTTGGGCCCTAGTTTAAGGACAGGGTTAGGGCCCTAGCTTAAGGACAGGATCTGGGTCCAGGCTAGACGGCACCAACAGATCTGGGTCCAGGCTAGACGGCACCAACAGATCTGGGTCCAGGCTAGACGGCACCAACAGATCTGGGTCCAGGCTAGACGGCACCAACAGATCTGGGTCCAGGCTAGACGGCACCAACAGATCTGGGTCCAGGCTAGACGGCACCAACAGATCTGGGTCCAGGCTAGACGGCACCAACAGATCTGGGTCCAGGCTAGACGGCACCAACAGATCTGGGTCCAGGCTAGCTCAACCCCCTCCAACTCCTCCTTGTGCGTTTTTTGAAGTCGATGGTTGTGTGGGCGAAACCATAAAAACGAAAAGCATTCCTAGTTGCCATGCAGATACCTAGTTGCCATGCAGATACCAACATGAATGCAGCAGAGAGGAAGTGGTAATTCAGTCCGGTAGTATTTCAAGAGGTAGTCGGCGTTTCGGGTCCTAGCTTGACTGTTTTATAGCTGTGTTTTCATAGCTCTCATCTCTAAGAAATGCCCCATTTTACAGCGCTGACAGGTTATAGTCTGACAAATGGTCCCTTCATTCAAACCAGGAAGTTAATCAGCATGATACAGCAGACCCCTCTCTTGATGTGTGATATATTTATATAGAGACAGAGTAGTTACTATAACTTGGTGTGATATATTTATATAGAGACAGAGTAGTTACTATAGCTTGATGTGTGATATATTTATATAGAGTAGAGACAGAGTAGTTACTATAGCTTGATGTGTGATATATTTATATAGAGACAGAGTAGTTACTATAGCTTGATGTGTGATATATTTATATAGAGTAGAGACAGAGTAGTTACTATAGCTTGATGTGTGATATATTTATATAGAGTAGAGACAGAGTAGTTACTATAGCGTGATGTGTGATATATTTATATAGAGTAGAGACAGAGTAGTTACTATAGCTTGATGTGTGATATATTTATATAGAGTAGAGACAGAGTAGTTACTATAGCTTGATGTGTGATATATTTATATAAAGTAGAGACAGAGTAGTTACTATAGCTTGATGTGTGATATATTTATATAGAGTAGAGACAGAGTAGTTACTATAGCTTGATGTGTGATATATTTATATAGAGTAGAGACAGAGTAGTTACTATAGCTTGATGTGTGATATATTTATATAAAGTAGAGACAGAGTAGTTACTATAGCTTGATGTGTGATATATTTATATAGAGACAGAGTAGTTACTATAGCTTGATGTGTGATATATTTATATAGAGAAGAGACAGAGTAGTTACTATAGCTTGATGTGTGATATATTTATATAGAGACAGAGTAGTTACTATAGCTTGATGTGTGATATATTTATATAGAGTAGAGACAGAGTAGTTACTATAGCTTGATGTGTGATATATTTATATAGAGTAGAGACAGAGTAGTTACTATAGCTTGATGTGTGATATATTTATATAAAGTAGAGACAGAGTAGTTACTATAGCTTGATGTGTGATATATTTATATAGAGTAGAGACAGAGTAGTTACTATAGCTTGATGTGTGATATATTTATATAGAGTAGAGACAGAGTAGTTACTATAGCTTGATGTGTGATATATTTATATAAAGTAGAGACAGAGTAGTTACTATAGCTTGATGTGTAATATATTTATATAGAGACAGAGTAGTTACTATAGCTTGATGTGTGATATATTTATATAGAGAAGAGACAGAGTAGTTACTATAGCTTGATGTGTGATATATTTATATAGAGACAGAGTAGTTACTATAGCTTGATGTGTGATATATTTATATAGAGTAGAGACAGAGTAGTTACTATAGCTTGATGTGTGATATATTTATATAGAGACAGAGTAGTTACTATAGCTTGATGTGTGATATATATATATAGAGTAGAGACAGAGTAGTTACAATAGCTTGATGTGTGATATATTTATATAGAGACAGAGTAGTTACTATAGCTTGATGTGTGATATATTTATATAGAGACAGAGTAGTTACTATAGCTTGATGTGTGATATATTTATATAGAGACAGAGTAGTTACTATAGCTTGATGTGTGATATATTTATATAGAGACAGAGTAGTTACTATAGCTTGATGTGTGATATATTTATATAGAGTAGAGACAGAGTAGTTACTATAGCTTGATGTGTGATATATTTATATAGAGACAGAGTAGTTACTATAGCTTGATGTGTGATATATTTATATAGAGACAGAGTAGTTACTATAGCTTGATGTGTGATATATTTATATAGAGTAGAGACAGAGTAGTTACTATAGCTTGATGTGTGATATATTTATATAGAGACAGAGTAGTTACTATAGCTTGATGTGTGATATATTTATATAGAGACAGAGTAGTTACTATAGCTTGATGTGTGATATATTTATATAGAGACAGAGTAGTTACTATAGCTTGATGTGTGATATATTTATATAGAGACAGAGTAGTTACTATAGCTTGATGTGTGATATATTTATATAGAGTAGAGACAGAGTAGTTACTATAGCTTGATGTGTGATATATTTATATAGAGACAGAGTAGTTACTATAGCTTGATGTGTGATATATATATATAGAGTAGAGACAGAGTAGTTACAATAGCTTGATGTGTGATATATTTATATAGAGACAGAGTAGTTACTATAGCGTGATGTGTGATTTGTTGGGATGTATGAAATCTTGACTAAACATATTTCTCTGGGGACATGCTGTGTGTAAAGAGCTGTTGTTGATGACGCGGTGTGGTAAACTATCTGATTGGTCAGTTGAACCTGATGCTCCGGTCATGATGTTAATAGCCATGTCTCTTTCTATGTAATGGCTCTTGCTCCTGTTTCTAAATCTCGTTGGCACTTTGGATGTCTCTCTGAACGTTGTGGTTTGTCGTCGCACGGGGGCGTAACAACCGATCTCACTCCTCATTTCAAATGCTACGCAAATCTCACTCAACGGCCATTTTTCATAAAACCTCATATACGGTCTACCTAAATCCTCCTGCTTCCTCCCATCCCTTGTTCCCTTCCCTCTGTCTTTGTGAATTCACTTCCACTAAACGGGGTTTAAGGTACCTAAATCCTCCTGCTTCCTCCCATCCCTTGTTCCCTTCCCTCTGTCTTTGTGAATTCACTTCCAGTAAACAGGGTTTAAGGTACCTAAATCCTCCTGCTTCCTCCCAGCCGTTGTTCCCTTTCCTCTGTCTTTGTGAATTCACTTCCAGGAAACGGTGTTTAAAGTTACACATTTGCATCACCTAGTTTCACATTTTGTTACGTATAACATATAACGTCCCCTGTCATTGTTCCCTTACCATGACTGACCATTAGACCACTATACAGAACCTCAGCGTGTCTGTCCTTCGCCCCCCCCAGACTTACCATGGCTGACCATTAGACCACTATACAGAACCTCAGCGTGTCTGTCCTTCGCCCCCCCCAGACTTACCATGGCTGACCATTAGACCGCTATACAGAACCTCAGCGTGTCTGTCCTTCGCCCCCCCCAGACTTACCATGGCTGACCATTAGACCACTATACAGAACCTCAGCGTGTCTGTCCTTCGCCCCCCCCAGACTTACCATGGCTGACCATTAGACCACTATACAGAACCTCAGCGTCTCTGTCCTTCGCCCCCCCAGACTTACCATGGCTGACCATTAGATCACTATACAGAACCTCAGCGTGTCTGTCCTTCGCCCCCCCCAGACTTACCATGGCTGACCATTAGACCACTATACAGAACCTCAGCGTGTCTGTCCTTCGCCCCCCCCAGACTTACCATGGCTGACCATTAGACCACTATACAGAACCTCAGCGTGTCTGTCCTTCGCCCCCCCCAGACTTACCATGGCTGACATTAGACCACTATACAGAACCTCAGCGTGTCTGTCCTTCGCCCCCCCCAGACTTACCATGGCTGACCATTAGACCACTATACAGAACCTCAGCGTGTCTGTCCTTCGCCCCCCCCCAGACTTACCATGGCTGACCATTAGATCACTATACAGAACCTCAGCGTGTCTGTCCTTCGCCCCCCCAGACTTACCATGGCTGACCATTAGACCACTATACAGAACCTCAGCGTGTCTGTCCTTCGCCCCCCCCAGACTTACCATGGCTGACCATTAGATCACTATACAGAACCTCAGCGTGTCTGTCCTTCGCCCCCCCCCCCCCAGACTTACCATGGCTGACCATTAGATCACTATACAGAACCTCAGCGTGTCTGTCCTTCGCCCCCCCCCAGACTTACCATGGCTGACCATTAGATCACTATACAGAACCTCAGTGTGTCTGTCCTGCTGTGTTAGTGTCTTCATGGTCTCTGTCCTGCTGTGTTAGTGTCTTCATGGTCTCTGTCCTTCGTCCCCCCAGACGTTTCTGGATAACTTCCAGACGGCCAAAGAGGCGGTGAGTGTGGCCACGGCCCAGGCAGCAGAGAAGGCGGCCTCCAGCGTCAGAGACTTTGCCCAGAAGAGCTTCCGTCTCTCCATGGACATCAAGCTGAAGGCCCCTCTCATCGTCGTCCCTCAGTCCTCCACCTCACGCAATGCGTTTGTGGTGGACCTGGGGCTCATCACCGTGGGCAACAGTTTCAGTCTGATGTCGGCTGAAGGGTTCTCGCTCCCCGCTGTGTTGGACACCATGGACGTCAAACTCACTCAGCTCAAACTGTCCAGGTATTAGAGGAGACTAAAACGTTTGGCGCTAAAATAGGACATGGTGTGTGTGTGTGTGTGGTGCGTGTGTGTGGTGCGTGTGTGTGTTAACGCTGTTGTCATTCATTCTTTCTTTCATGGTCCTTGGAGCCGGATTGTTAGCGTACTCATTTGAAGTGTGTGTGTGTGTGTGTGTGTGTGTGTGTGTGTGTGTGTGTGTCTGTCCTCTGATTGGGTAATCCCACTTTATTCATCTCTCCATAGGACCACGCTGAAACAAGGCTCCCCACAGACAGACATTGAGATCCTTCAGCCAATCAATTTAGAGCTTCTGGTCAAACGGAACCTGGCCTCTTCCTGGTACAACAAGATCCCTGGAGTAGAGGTTCAGGGAATGCTCAAGTCTATGAATGTAGGTTTCCTGACCCTGACTCTGACCCCCTAACACTGACCCTAACCCCCTGACACTGACCCTAACACTGACCCTGACCCCCTAACACTGACCCAAACACTGACCCTGACCCCCTACCCCTACCCCTGACCCTAACACTGACCCTAACACTGACCCTAACCCTAGAGGACAAGTCCCTAACACTGACCCTGACCCCCTACCCCTGACCCTAACACTGACCCTGACCCTAGAGGACAAGACCCTAACACTGACCCTGACCCCCTACCCCTGACCCTAACACTGACCCTGACCCCCTGACACTGACCCTAACACTGACCCTGACCCCCTGACACTGACCCTAACACTGACCCTGACCCCCTAACACTGACCCCAACACTGACCCTGACCCCCACCCCTGACCCTAACACTGACCCTAACACTGACCCTAACACTGACCCTAACACTGACCCTAACACTGACCCTAACCCTAGAGTACAAGTCCAAGGAGAACTCAAGTCTATGAATGTAGGTTTACTGACCCTAACACTGACCCTAGAGTACAAGTCCAAGGAGAACTCAAGTCTATGAATGTAGGTTTACTGACCCTAACACTGACCCTAACCCTGACTCTAACCCTAGAGTACCGGTCCAAGGAGAACTCAAGTCTGTGAATTTAGGTTTACTGACCCTAACCCTGACCCTAACCCTAACCCTGACCCTAACCCTAGAGTACAAGTCAGAGGAGAACTCAAGTCTATGAATGTAGGTTTACTGACCCTAACACTGACCCTAACACTGACCCTAACACTGACCCCCTAACCCTGACCCTAACCCTGACCCTAACACTAGAGTACCGGTCCAAGGAGAACTCAAGTCTATGAATTTAGGTTTACTGACCCTAACCCCGACCCTGACCCTAACCCTGACCCTAACACTGACCCTAACACTGACCCTAACCCTGACCCCCTAACCCTGACCCTAACCCTGACCCTAACACTAGAGTACAGGTCCAAGGAGAACTCAAGTCTATGAATGTAGGTTTACTGACCCTGACACTGACCCTAACACTGACCCTGACCCCTACCCTGACCCTAACCCTGACCCCCTAACCCTGACCCTGACCCTAACCCTAACCCTGACCCTAACCCTGACCCTAACACTAGAGTACAGGTCCAAGGAGAACTCAAGTCTATGAATGTAGGTTTACTGACCCTGACCCTGACCCTAACCCTAACCCTGACCCTAACCCTAACCCTGACCCCCTGACCCTAACCCTAACCCTGACCCCCTGACCCTAACCCTGACCCTAACACTAGAGTACAGGTCCAAGGAGAACTCAAGTCTATGAATGTAGGTTTACTGACGCTGACCCTGACACTAACCCTAACACTGACCCTAACACTGACCCTAACCCTAGAGGACAAGTCCAAGGAGAACTCAAGTCTATGAATGTAGGAGCATCTTCCATTGTATTTATTTTCAGCTCTTTGTTTCCATCTTCCACTGACAGCTGGTGGTTCTCTGGATACAGAAGTTGCCTTCTAGGAGGACAGATCTAGAAACACAGATGTTTGATCTCAATGGGATCTAGTTGTAAAAATAAAAGGAGAGGTTACATCGGCACCAAATCAAGATGTTTTCCGTCCTGTTTAATCTCCTCCCTCCAGATGGCTCTAGGTCAGGAGGACTTTGGTGTCCTGATGAAGACACTGAGGGAGAACATCGGAGAGGGCAGCAGAGAGCACGTCATGGATGTCAAGAAACAAGTAGCCCTGGGTAGATCCTAGTGTCTTACACACCGAACACACTGTAACTAGGGCCTGGAGGTAGATCCTAGTGTCTTACACACCAAAAACACTGTAACTAGGGCCTGGAGGTAGATCCTAGTGTCTTACACACTGTAACTAGGGCCTGGAGGTAGATCCTAGTGTCTTACACACCAAACACACTGTAACTAGGGCCTGGAGGTAGATCCTAGTGTCTTACACACCAAACACACTGTAACTAGGGCCTGGAGGTAGATCCTAGTGTCTTACACACCAAACACACTGTGACTAGGGCCTGGAGGTAGATCCTAGTGTCTTACACACTGTAACTAGGGCCTGGAGGTAGATCCTAGTGTCTTACACACTGTAACTAGGGCCTGGAGGTAGATCCTAGTGTCTTACACACTGTAACTAGGGCCTGGAGGTAGATCCTAGTGTCTTACACACTGTAACTAGGGCCTGGAGGTAGATCCTAGTGTCTTACACACCAAACACACTGTAACTAGGGCCTGGAGGTAGATCCTAGTGTCTTACACACCAAACACACTGTAACTAGGGCCTGGAGGTAGATCCTAGTGTCTTACACACCAAACACACTGTAACTAGGGCCTGGAGGTAGATCCTAGTGTCTTACACACTGTAACTAGGGCCTGGAGGTAGATCCTAGTGTCACACTGTAACTAGGGCCTGGAGGTAGATCCTAGTGTCTTACACACTGTAACTAGGGCCTGGAGGTAGATCCTAGTGTCTTACACACTGTAACTAGGGCCTGGAGGTAGATCCTAGTGTCACACTGTAACTAGGGCCTGGAGGTAGATCCTAGTGTCTTACACACTGTAACTAGGGCCTGGAGGTAGATCCTAGTGTCTTACACACTGTAACTAGGGCCTGGAGGTAGATCCTAGTGTCACACTGTAACTAGGGCCTGGAGGTAGATCCTAGTGTCTTACACACTGTAACTAGGGCCTGGAGGTAGATCCTAGTGTCTTACACACTGTAACTAGGGCCTGGAGGTAGATCCTAGTGTCTTACACACCGAACACACTGTAACTAGGGCCTGGAGGTAGATCCTAGTGTCTAGATCCTAGTAACCGAAAGGTCGCTAGATCGAATCCCCGAGCTGACGAGGTAAAAAAATATGTTGTTCTGCCCCTGAACAAGGTAGTTTAACCCACTGTTCCTCGGTAGGCCGTCATTGTAAATAAGAATTTATTCTTAACTGACTTGCCTAATTAAGTAAAGGTCAAATAAAACAATTAAACTGATCTGGAACCAGGCTAATTGATGATGCATTGCATGCATGTACAGCCTCAATATGAATTTCCGTTCCACAAGATTGAACAATAAAGTTTTTTAAATTTGGAATCTTTGCTAGACACAGCAGAGATGTCAAAACAGATGAACGTGTATTACTGGAGATAATGTCTATTGAACAGGTGATAATGTCTTTGCTGGTAATGTCTAGACAAGGCAGAGCAGCACCAGCTGGAGGGGAATGAGGTGGGGTGTCTACCTGTGGAGGCTGGAGGAGGAGGACAGCCTGCTGCTGTCACCAATGCAGGAGGACTGGGAGACAACATCGTCAATATGCTGCTCAACATGGAGATTAAGGAGGTAGCTATCTACCGACCTAAACACACAGTGGTCTGTTGTGATGTCATTAGCTATCTACCGACCTAAACACACAGTGGTCTGTTGTGATGTCATTAGCTATCTACCGACCTAAACACACAGTGGTCTGTTGTGATGTCATTAGCTATCTACCGACCTAAACACACAGTGGTCTGTTGTGATGTCATTAGCTATCTACCGACCTAAACACACAGTGGTCTGTTGTGATGTCATTAGCTATCTACCGACCTAAACACACAGTGGTCTGTTGTGATGTCATTAGCTATCTACCGACCTAAACACACAGTGGTCTGTTGTGATGTCATTAGCTATCTACCGACCTAAACACACAGTGGTCTGTTGTGATGTCATTAGCTATCTACCGACCTAAACACACAGTGGTCTGTTGTGATGTCATTAGCTAGCTACCGACCTAAACACAGTGGTCTGTTGTGATGTCATTAGCTAGCTACCGACCTAAACACACAGTGGTCTGTTGTGATGTCATTAGCTATCTACCGACCTAAACACACAGTGGTCTGTTGTGATGTCATTAGCTATCTACCGACCTAAACACAGTGGTCTGTTGTGATGTCATTAGCTGGCTAATATACACAGTGGTCTGTTGTGATGTCATTAGCTATCTACCGACCTAAACACAGTGGTCTGTTGTGATGTCATTAGCTGGCTAATATACACAGTGGTCTGTTGTGATGTCATTAGCTGGCTAATATACACAGTGGTCCGTTGTGATGTCATTAGCTAGCTAATATACACAGTGGTCCGTTGTGATGTCATTAGCTGGCTAATATACACAGTGGTCCGTTGTGATGTCATTAGCTGGCTAATATACACAGTGGTCCGTTGTGATGTCATTAGCTGGCTAATATACACAGTGGTCCGTTGTGATGTCATTAGCTGGCTAATATACACAGTGGTCTGTTGTGATGTCATTAGCTGGCTAATATACACACTGGTCTGTTGTGATGTCATTAGGTGGCTAATATACACACTGGTCTGTTGTGATGTCATTAGGTGGCTAATATACACAGTGGTCCGTTGTGATGTCATTAGCTGGCTAATATACACAGTGGTCCGTTGTGATGTCATTAGCTGGCTAATATACACAGTGGTCTGTTGTGATGTCATTAGCTGGCTAATATACACAGTGGTCTGTTGTGATGTCATTAGCTGGCTAATATACACAGTGGTCCGTTGTGATGTTATTAGCTGGCTAATATACACAGTGGTCTGTTGTGATGTCATTAGCTGGCTAATATACACAGTGGTCTGTTGTGATGTCATTAGGTGGCTAATATACACAGTGGTCCGTTGTGATGTCATTAGCTGGCTAATATACACAGTGGTCTGTTGTGATGTCATTAGCTGGCTAATATACACAGTGGTCTGTTGTGATGTTATTTTCTGGCTAATATACACAGTGGTCTGTTGTGATGTCATTAGCTGGCTAATATACACAGTGGTCCGTTGTGATGTCATTAGCTGGCTAATATACACAGTGGTCCGTTGTGATGTCATTAGCTGGCTAATATACACAGTGGTCTGTTGTGATGTCATTAGCTGGCTAATATACACAGTGGTCCGTTGTGATGTCATTAGCTGGCTAATATACACAGTGGTCCGTTGTGATGTCATTAGCTGGCTAATATACACAGTGGTCCGTTGTGATGTCATTAGCTGGCTAATATACACAGTGGTCCGTTGTGATGTCATTAGCTGGCTAATATACACAGTGGTCTGTTGTGATGTCCTTAGCTGGCTAATATACACATAAAATGTCTCTCTGTACAGTTGGATGTTGATGCAGTTTAAACACGTCACAGTGTCTATTTTCCGTCACTCGTTGAAAACTAGACCCTCCCAAATCCATCCAGCTTTACCCTTGCTACGTCTCAAATATCCTTCGTTGTCTCTCTACCGAGATGTGGTCAGGTCGTTATTGCAAAAGAGAACGTGTTGTTAAACAAGTAACCTGGTTAAGTAAAGGCGGACAACCACTTAAATGTGGTTGTATCTCTCCATCAGGTGGTTGTGAAGCTGAAGAAGTCCAGGTCAGATCAGAAGGAGAGTCCGTTCCTGGTTCTCCACGTAGCCCAGCTGGGCATCCACACCAATGTCAGGAAGTACGACATGGTGGCCACAACGTACATCAAGAAAATCTCTATGAAGTGCCTGGAGTTCTCAGGTCGGTGGCTTTAGCCTGTCGAGGTGTCATGTTGTATAGGCTAAAACCTCAAGGCCTGTTATGTTTAAATACTGAATACAATAGTTACCATGACATTCTGGTTAGGAATACAGTAGTTACCATGATTTAAACTGGTCTGGTCATTCTGGTTAGGAATACAGTAGTTACCATGACATTCTGGTTAGGAATACAGTAGTTACCATGATTTAAACTGGTCTGGTCATTCTGGTTAGGAATACAGTAGTTACCATGACATTCTGGTTAGGAATACAGTAGTTACCATGATTTAAACTGGTCTGGTCATTCTGGTTAGGAATACAGTAGTTACCATGATTTAAACTGGTCTGGTCATTCTGGTTAGGAATACGGTAGTTACCATGACATTCTGGTTAGGAATACAATAGTTACCATGATTTAAACTGGTCTGGTCATTCTGGTTAGGAATACAGTAGTTACCATGACATTCTGGTTAGGAATACAGTAGTTACCATTATTTAAACTGGTCTGGTCATTCTGGTTAGGAATACAGTAGTTACCATGACATTCTGGTTAGGAATACAGTAGTTACCATGACATTCTGGTTAGGAATACAGTAGTTACCATGACATTCTGGTTAGGAATACAGTAGTTACCATGATTTAAACTGGTCTGGTCATTCTGGTTAGGAATACAGTAGTTACCATGACATTCTGGTTAGGAATACAGTAGTTACCATGACAATCTAGTTAGGAATACAGTAGTTACCATGATTTAAACTGGTCTGACATTCTGGTTAGGAATACAGTAGTTACCATGATTTAAACTGGTCTGGTCATTCTGGTTAGGAATACAGTAGTTACCATGATTTAAACTGGTCTGGTCATTCTGGTTAGGAATACAGTAGTTACCATGACATTCTGGTTAGGAATACAGTAGTTACCATGACATTCTGGTTAGGAATACAGTAGTTACCATGATTTAAACTGGTCTGGTCATTCTGGTTAGGAATACAGTAGTTACCATGATTTAAACTGGTCTGGTCATTCTGGTTAGGAATACAGTAGTTACCATGACATTCTGGTTAGGAATACAGTAGTTACCATGATTTAAACTGGTCTGGTCATTCTGGTTAGGAATACAGTAGTTCCCATGATTTAAACTGGTCTGGACATTCTGGTTAGGAATACAGTAGTTACCATGACATTCTGGTTAGGAATACAGTAGTTACCATGATTTAAACTGGTCTGGTCATTCTGGTTAGGAATACAGTAGTTACCATGATTTAAACTGGTCTGGTCATTCTGGTTAGGGATACAGTAGTTACCATGATTTAAACTGGTCTGGTCATTCTGGTTAGGAATACAGTAGTTACCATGACATTCTGGTTAGGAATACAGTAGTTACCATGATTTAAACTGGTCTGGTCATTCTGGTTAGGAATACAGTAGTTACCATGACATTCTGGTTAGGAATACAGTAGTTACCATGATTTAAACTGGTCTGGTCATTCTGGTTAGGAATACAGTAGTTACCATGATTTAAACTGGTCTGGTCATTCTGGTTAGGAATACAGTAGTTACCATGATTTAAACTGGTCTGGTCATTCTGGTTAGGAATACAATAGTTACCATGATTTAAACTGGTCTGGTCATTCTGGTTAGGAATACAGTAGTTACCATGATTTAAACTGGTCTGGTCATTCTGGTTAGGAATACAGTAGTTACCATGATTTAAACTGGTCTGGTCATTCTGGTTAGGAATACAGTAGTTACCATGATTTAAACTGGTCTGGTCATTCTGGTTAGGAATACAGTAGTTACCATGACATTCTGGTTAGGAATACATTAGTTACCATGATTTAAACTGGTCTGGTCATTCTGGTTAGGAATACAGTAGTTACCATGACATTCTGGTTAGGAATACAGTAGTTACCATGATTTAAACTGGTCTGGTCATTCTGGTTAGGAATACAGTAGTTACCATGATTTAAACTGGTCTGGTCATTCTGGTTAGGAATACAGTAGTTACCATGACATTCTGGTTAGGAATACAGTAGTTACCATGATTTAAACTGGTCTGGTCATTCTGGTTAGGAATACAGTAGTTACCATGATTTAAACTGGTCTGGTCATTCTGGTTAGGAATACAGTAGTTACCATGATTTAAACTGGTCTGGTCATTCTGGTTAGGAATACAATAGTTACCATGATTTAAACTGGTCTGGTCATTCTGGTTAGGAATACAGTAGTTACCATGATTTAAACTGGTCTGGTCATTCTGGTTAGGAATACAGTAGTTACCATGATTTAAACTGGTCTGGTCATTCTGGTTAGGAATACAGTAGTTACCATGATTTAAACTGGTCTGGTCATTCTGGTTAGGAATACAGTAGTTACCATGACATTCTGGTTAGGAATACATTAGTTACCATGATTTAAACTGGTCTGGTCATTCTGGTTAGGAATACAGTAGTTACCATGACATTCTGGTTAGGAATACAGTAGTTACCATGATTTAAACTGGTCTGGTCATTCTGGTTAGGAATACAATAGTTACCATGATTTAAACTAGTCTGGTCATTCTGGTTAGGAATACAGTAGTTACCATGATTTAAACTGGTCTGGTCATTCTGGTTAGGAATACAGTAGTTACCATGATTTAAACTGGTCTGGTCATTCTGGTTAGGGATACAGTAGTTACCATGGCATTCTGGTTAGGAATACAGTAGTTACCATGACATTCTGGTTAGGAATACAGTAGTTACCATGATTTAAACTGGTCTGGTCATTCTGGTTAGGAATACAGTAGTTACCATGACATTCTGGTTAGGAATACAGTAGTTACCATGACATTCTGGTTAGGAATACAGTAGTTACCATTATTTAAACTGGTCTGGTCATTCTGGTTAGGAATACAGTAGTTACCATGATTTAAACTGGTCTGGTCATTCTGGTTAGGAATACAGTAGTTACCATGACATTCTGGTTAGGAATACAGTAGTTACCATGATTTAAACTGGTCTGGTCATTCTGGTTAGGAATACAGTAGTTACCATGATTTAAACTGGTCTGGTCATTCTGGTTAGGAATACAGTAGTTACCATGACATTCTGGTCAGGAATACAGTAGTTACCATGATTTAAACTGGTCTGGTCATTCTGGTTAGGAATACAGTAGTTACCATGACATTCTGGTTAGGAATACAGTAGTTACCATGATTTAAACTGGTCTGGTCATTCTGGTTAGGAATACAGTAGTTACCATGATTTAAACTGGTCTGGTCATTCTGGTTAGGAATACAATAGTTACCATGATTTAAACTAGTCTGGTCATTCTGGTTAGGAATACAGTAGTTACCATGACATTCTGGTTAGGAATACAGTAGTTACCATGATTTAAACTGGTCTGGTCATTCTGGTTAGGAATACAGTAGTTACCATGATTTAAACTGGTCTGGTCATTCTGGTTAGGAATACAGTAGTTACCATGATTTAAACTGGTCTGGTCATTCTGGTTAGGAATACAGTAGTTACCATGACATTCTGGTTAGGAATACAGTAGTTACCATGATTTAAACTGGTCTGGTCATTCTGGTTAGGAATACAGTAGTTACCATGACATTCTGGTTAGGAATACAGTAGTTACCATGATTTAAACTGGTCTGGTCATTCTGGTTAGGAATACAGTAGTTACCATGATTTAAACTGGTCTGGTCATTCTGGTTAGGAATACAGTAGTTACCATGATTTAAACTGGTCTGGTCATTCTGGTTAGGAATACAGTAGTTACCATGACATTCTGGTTAGGAATACAGTAGTTACCATGATTTAAACTGGTCTGGTCATTCTGGTTAGGAATACAGTAGTTACCATGACATTCTGGTTAGGAATACAGTAGTTACCATGATTTAAACTGGTCTGGTCATTCTGGTTAGGAATACAGTAGTTACCATGATTTAAACTGGTCTGGTCATTCTGGTTAGGAATACAGTAGTTACCATGATTTAAACTGGTCTGGTCATTCTGGTTAGGAATACAGTAGTTACCATGACATTCTGGTTAGGAATACGGTAGTTACCATGACATTCTGGTTAGGAATACAGTAGTTACCATGACATTCTGGTTAGGAATACGGTAGTTACCATGACATTCTGGTTAGGAATACAGTAGTTACCATGATTTAAACTGGTCTGGTCATTCTGGTTAGGAATACAGTAGTTACCATGACATTCTGGTTAGGAATACAGTAGTTACCATGACATTCTGGTTAGGAATACAGTAGTTACCATGATTTAAACTGGTCTGGTCATTCTGGTTAGGAATACAGTAGTTACCATGATTTAAACTGGTCTGGTCATTCTGGTTAGGAATACAGTAGTTACCATGATTTAAACTGGTCTGGTCATTCTGGTTATGAATACAGTAGTTACCATGACATTCTGGTTAGGAATACAGTAGTTACCATGACATTCTGGTTAGGAATACAGTAGTTACCATGATTTAAACTGGTCTGGTCATTCTGGTTAGGAATACAGTAGTTACCATGATTTAAACTGGTCTGGTCATTCTGGTTAGGAATACAGTAGTTACCATGATTTAAACTGGTCTGGTCATTCTGGTTAGGAATACAGTAGTTACCATGACATTCTGGTTAGGAATACAGTAGTTACCATGATTTAAACTGGTCTGGTCATTCTGGTTAGGAATACAGTAGTTACCATGACATTCTGGTTAGGAATACAGTAGTTACCATGATTTAAACTGGTCTGGTCATTCTGGTTAGGAATACAGTAGTTCCCATGATTTAAACTGGTCTGGACATTCTGGTTAGGAATACAGTAGTTACCATGACATTCTGGTTAGGAATACAGTAGTTACCATGATTTAAACTGGTCTGGTCATTCTGGTTAGGAATACAGTAGTTCCCATGATTTAAACTGGTCTGGTCATTCTGGTTAGGAATACAGTAGTTACCATGATTTAAACTGGTCTGGTCATTCTGGTTAGGAATACAGTAGTTACCATGACATTCTGGTTAGGAATACAGTAGTTACCATGACATTCTGGTTAGGAATACAGTAGTTACCATGATTTAAACTGGTCTGGTCATTCTGGTTAGGAATACAGTAGTTCCCATGATTTAAACTGGTCTGGTCATTCTGGTTAGGAATACAGTAGTTACCATGACATTCTGGTTAGGAATACAGTAGTTACCATGATTTAAACTGGTCTGGTCATTCTGGTTAGGAATACAGTAGTTCCCATGATTTAAACTGGTCTGGTCATTCTGGTTAGGAATACAGTAGTTACCATGATTTAAACTGGTCTGGTCATTCTGGTTAGGAATACAGTAGTTACCATGACATTCTGGTTAGGAATACAGTAGTTACCATGACATTCTGGTTAGGAATACAGTAGTTACCATGATTTAAACTGGTCTGGTCATTCTGGTTAGGAATACAGTAGTTACCATGATTTAAACTGGTCTGGTCATTCTGGTTAGGAATACAGTAGTTACCATGATTTAAACTAGTCTGGTCATTCTGGTTAGGAATACAGTAGTTACCATGATTTAAACTGGTCTGGTCATTCTGGTTAGGAATACAGTAGTTACCATGACATTCTGGTTAGGAATACAGTAGTTACCATGATTTAAACTGGTCTGGTTATTCTGGTTAGGAGTACAGTAGTTACCATGATTTAAACTGGTCTGGTCATTCTGGTTAGGAATACAGTAGTTACCATGACATTCTGGTTAGGAATACAGTAGTTACCATGATTTAAACTGGTCTGGTCATTCTGGTTAGGAATACAGTAGTTACCATGATTTAAACTGGTCTGGTCATTCTGGTTAGGAATACAGTAGTTACCATGACATTCTGGTTAGGAATACAGTAGTTACCATGATTTAAACTGGTCTGGTCATTCTGGTTAGGAATACAATAGTTACCATGATTTAAACTAGTCTGGTCATTCTGGTTAGGAATACAGTAGTTACCATGATTTAAACTGGTCTGGTCATTCTGGTTAGGAATACAGTAGTTACCATGATTTAAACTGGTCTGGTCATTCTGGTTAGGGATACAGTAGTTACCATGGCATTCTGGTTAGGAATACAGTAGTTACCATGACATTCTGGTTAGGAATACAGTAGTTACCATGATTTAAACTGGTCTGGTCATTCTGGTTAGGAATACAGTAGTTACCATGACATTCTGGTTAGGAATACAGTAGTTACCATGACATTCTGGTTAGGAATACAGTAGTTACCATTATTTAAACTGGTCTGGTCATTCTGGTTAGGAATACAGTAGTTACCATGATTTAAACTGGTCTGGTCATTCTGGTTAGGAATACAGTAGTTACCATGACATTCTGGTTAGGAATACAGTAGTTACCATGATTTAAACTGGTCTGGTCATTCTGGTTAGGAATACAGTAGTTACCATGATTTAAACTGGTCTGGTCATTCTGGTTAGGAATACAGTAGTTACCATGACATTCTGGTCAGGAATACAGTAGTTACCATGATTTAAACTGGTCTGGTCATTCTGGTTAGGAATACAGTAGTTACCATGACATTCTGGTTAGGAATACAGTAGTTACCATGATTTAAACTGGTCTGGTCATTCTGGTTAGGAATACAGTAGTTACCATGATTTAAACTGGTCTGGTCATTCTGGTTAGGAATACAATAGTTACCATGATTTAAACTAGTCTGGTCATTCTGGTTAGGAATACAGTAGTTACCATGACATTCTGGTTAGGAATACAGTAGTTACCATGATTTAAACTGGTCTGGTCATTCTGGTTAGGAATACAGTAGTTACCATGATTTAAACTGGTCTGGTCATTCTGGTTAGGAATACAGTAGTTACCATGATTTAAACTGGTCTGGTCATTCTGGTTAGGAATACAGTAGTTACCATGACATTCTGGTTAGGAATACAGTAGTTACCATGATTTAAACTGGTCTGGTCATTCTGGTTAGGAATACAGTAGTTACCATGACATTCTGGTTAGGAATACAGTAGTTACCATGATTTAAACTGGTCTGGTCATTCTGGTTAGGAATACAGTAGTTACCATGATTTAAACTGGTCTGGTCATTCTGGTTAGGAATACAGTAGTTACCATGATTTAAACTGGTCTGGTCATTCTGGTTAGGAATACAGTAGTTACCATGACATTCTGGTTAGGAATACAGTAGTTACCATGATTTAAACTGGTCTGGTCATTCTGGTTAGGAATACAGTAGTTACCATGACATTCTGGTTAGGAATACAGTAGTTACCATGATTTAAACTGGTCTGGTCATTCTGGTTAGGAATACAGTAGTTACCATGATTTAAACTGGTCTGGTCATTCTGGTTAGGAATACAGTAGTTACCATGATTTAAACTGGTCTGGTCATTCTGGTTAGGAATACAGTAGTTACCATGACATTCTGGTTAGGAATACGGTAGTTACCATGACATTCTGGTTAGGAATACAGTAGTTACCATGACATTCTGGTTAGGAATACGGTAGTTACCATGACATTCTGGTTAGGAATACAGTAGTTACCATGATTTAAACTGGTCTGGTCATTCTGGTTAGGAATACAGTAGTTACCATGACATTCTGGTTAGGAATACAGTAGTTACCATGACATTCTGGTTAGGAATACAGTAGTTACCATGATTTAAACTGGTCTGGTCATTCTGGTTAGGAATACAGTAGTTACCATGATTTAAACTGGTCTGGTCATTCTGGTTAGGAATACAGTAGTTACCATGATTTAAACTGGTCTGGTCATTCTGGTTATGAATACAGTAGTTACCATGACATTCTGGTTAGGAATACAGTAGTTACCATGACATTCTGGTTAGGAATACAGTAGTTACCATGATTTAAACTGGTCTGGTCATTCTGGTTAGGAATACAGTAGTTACCATGATTTAAACTGGTCTGGTCATTCTGGTTAGGAATACAGTAGTTACCATGATTTAAACTGGTCTGGTCATTCTGGTTAGGAATACAGTAGTTACCATGACATTCTGGTTAGGAATACAGTAGTTACCATGATTTAAACTGGTCTGGTCATTCTGGTTAGGAATACAGTAGTTACCATGACATTCTGGTTAGGAATACAGTAGTTACCATGATTTAAACTGGTCTGGTCATTCTGGTTAGGAATACAGTAGTTCCCATGATTTAAACTGGTCTGGACATTCTGGTTAGGAATACAGTAGTTACCATGACATTCTGGTTAGGAATACAGTAGTTACCATGATTTAAACTGGTCTGGTCATTCTGGTTAGGAATACAGTAGTTCCCATGATTTAAACTGGTCTGGTCATTCTGGTTAGGAATACAGTAGTTACCATGATTTAAACTGGTCTGGTCATTCTGGTTAGGAATACAGTAGTTACCATGACATTCTGGTTAGGAATACAGTAGTTACCATGACATTCTGGTTAGGAATACAGTAGTTACCATGATTTAAACTGGTCTGGTCATTCTGGTTAGGAATACAGTAGTTCCCATGATTTAAACTGGTCTGGTCATTCTGGTTAGGAATACAGTAGTTACCATGACATTCTGGTTAGGAATACAGTAGTTACCATGATTTAAACTGGTCTGGTCATTCTGGTTAGGAATACAGTAGTTCCCATGATTTAAACTGGTCTGGTCATTCTGGTTAGGAATACAGTAGTTACCATGATTTAAACTGGTCTGGTCATTCTGGTTAGGAATACAGTAGTTACCATGACATTCTGGTTAGGAATACAGTAGTTACCATGACATTCTGGTTAGGAATACAGTAGTTACCATGATTTAAACTGGTCTGGTCATTCTGGTTAGGAATACAGTAGTTACCATGATTTAAACTGGTCTGGTCATTCTGGTTAGGAATACAGTAGTTACCATGATTTAAACTAGTCTGGTCATTCTGGTTAGGAATACAGTAGTTACCATGATTTAAACTGGTCTGGTCATTCTGGTTAGGAATACAGTAGTTACCATGACATTCTGGTTAGGAATACAGTAGTTACCATGATTTAAACTGGTCTGGTTATTCTGGTTAGGAGTACAGTAGTTACCATGATTTAAACTGGTCTGGTCATTCTGGTTAGGAATACAGTAGTTACCATGACATTCTGGTTAGGAATACAGTAGTTACCATGATTTAAACTGGTCTGGTCATTCTGGTTAGGAATACAGTAGTTACCATGATTTAAACTGGTCTGGTCATTCTGGTTAGGAATACAATAGTTACCATGATTTAAACTGGTCTGGTCATTCTGGTTAGGAATACAGTAGTTACCATGATTTAAACTGGTCGGGTCATTCTGGTTAGGAATACAGTAGTTACCATGACATTCTGGTTAGGAATACAGTAGTTACCATGACATTCTGGTTAGGAATACAGTAGTTACCATGATTTAAACTGGTCTGGTCATTCTGGTTAGGAATACAGTAGTTACCATGACATTCTGGTTAGGAATACAGTAGTTACCATGATTTAAACTGGTCTGGTCATTCTGGTTAGGAATACAGTAGTTACCATGACATTCTGGTTAGGAATACAGTAGTTACCATGACATTCTGGTTAGGAATACAGTAGTTACCATGATTTAAACTGGTCTGGTCATTCTGGTTAGGAATACAGTAGTTACCATGACATTCTGGTTAGGAATACAGTAGTTACCATGACATTCTGGTTAGGAATACAGTAGTTACCATGACATTCTGGTTAGGAATACAGTAGTTACCATGACATTCTGGTTAGGAATACAGTAGTTACCATGATTTAAACTGGTCTGGTCATTCTGGTTAGGAATACAGTAGTTACCATGACATTCTGGTTAGGAATACAGTAGTTACCATGACATTCTGGTTAGGAATACAGTAGTTACCATGACATTCTGGTTAGGAATACAGTAGTTACCATGATTTAAACTGGTCTGGTCATTCTGGTTAGGAATACAGTAGTTACCATGATTTAAACTGGTCTGGACATTCTGGTTAGGAATACAGTAGTTACCATGACATTCTGGTTAGGAATACAGTAGTTACCATGATTTAAACTGGTCTGGTCATTCTGGTTAGGAATACAGTAGTTACCATGATTTAAACTGGTCTGGTCATTCTGGTTAGGAATACAGTAGTTACCATGATTTAAACTGGTCTGGTCATTCTGGTTAGGAATACAGTAGTTACCATGATTTAAACTGGTCTGGTCATTCTGGTTAGGAATACAGTAGTTACCATGACATTCTGGTTAGGAATACAGTAGTTACCATGATTTAAACTGGTCTGGTCATTCTGGTTAGGAATACAGTAGTTACCATGACATTCTGGTTAGGAATACAGTAGTTACCATGAGTTAAACTGGTCTGGTCATTCTGGTTAGGAATACAGTAGTTACCATGATTTAAACTGGTCTGGTCATTCTGGTTAGGAATACAGTAGTTACCATGATTTAAACTGGTCTGGTCATTCTGGTTAGGAATACAGTAGTTACCATGATTTAAACTGGTCTGGTCATTCTGGTTAGGAATACAGTAGTTACCATGACATTCTGGTTAGGAATACAGTAGTTACCATGATTTAAACTGGTCTGGTCATTCTGGTTAGGAATACAGTAGTTACCATGATTTAAACTGGTCTGGTCATTCTGGTTAGGAATACAGTAGTTACCATGATTTAAACTGGTCTGGTCATTCTGGTTAGGAATACAGTAGTTACCATGATTTAAACTGTTCTGGTCATTCTGGTTAGGAATACAGTAGTTACCATGATTTAAACTGGTCTGGTCATTCTGGTTAGGAATACAGTAGTTACCATGATTTAAACTGGTCTGGTCATTCTGGTTAGGAATACAGTAGTTACCATGACATTCTGGTTAGGAATACAGTAGTTACCATGACATTCTGGTTAGGAATACAGTAGTTACCATGATTTAAACTGGTCTGGTCATTCTGGTTAGGAACACAGTAGTTACCATGATTTAAACTGGTCTGGTCATTCTGGTTAGGAATACAGTAGTTACCATGACATTCTGGTTAGGAATACAGTAGTTACCATGACATTCTGGTCAGGAATACAGTAGTTACCATGATTTTAAACTGGTCTGGTCATTCTGGTTAGGAATACAGTAGTTACCATGATTTAAACTGGTCTGGTCATTCTGGTTAGGAATACAGTAGTTACCATGACATTCTGGTTAGGAATACAGTAGTTACCATGACATTCTGGTTAGGAATACAGTAGTTACCATGAGTCAAACTGGTCTGGTCATTCTGGTTAGGAATACAGTAGTTACCATGATTTAAACTGGTCTGGTCATTCTGGTTAGGAATACAGTAGTTACCATGACATTCTGGTTAGGAATACAGTAGTTTCCATGATTTAAACTGGTCTGGTCATTCTGGTTAGGAATACAGTAGTTACCATGACATTCTGGTTAGGAATACAGTAGTTACCATGATTTAAACTGGTCTGGTCATTCTGGTTAGGAATACAGTAGTTACCATGACATTCTGGTTAGGAATACAGTAGTTACCATGATTTTAAACTGGTCTGGTCATTCTGGTTAGGAATGAAATACATCCCAGTGTTCTAGTTGGTAAATCAGAAAGCCATTGATTTTCAATTGACTGTTTTCTAGATTCCAACGGTGAGCCACTGTGTCTGATCAGTTCCTCTGTGGAGTCAGGTGCTGACCTTCTCAAAGTGGAATACTTCAAGGTGGGACATGCCTATTGATTTTGTTATACACTGAGTGTACACCTTCCTAATATTGTCTTGTACTCCCTTTCTCCCTCAGAACAGCCTCATTTCATCGGGTCATGGACTCTACAAGGTGTCGAAAGCGTTTCCACAGGGATGCTGACCCGTGTTGACTCCAATGCTTCCCACAGTTGTGTCAAGTTGGCTGGATGTCCTTTGGGTGGTAGAACATTCTTGATACACACGAGAAACTGTTCCGTGTGAAAAACCCAGCAGCATTGCAGTTCTTGACACAAACCGGTGCGCCTGGCACCTACTACCATACCCTGTTAAAGACACGTAAATCTTTTGTCTTTCCCGTTCACCCTCTGAATGGCACACATACACAATCCATGTCTCAAGGTTTAAAAGTCCTTCTTTAACCCCGTCTCCTCCCCTTCATCTACACTGATTGAAGTGGATTTAACAAGACACATCAATAAGGGATCATAGCTTTCACCTGTAATCACCTGGTCAGTCTGTCATGGAAGGAGCAGTTTAGCCCAGTCTATACCTCTAGCCCAGTCTATACCTCTAGCCCAGTCTATACCTCTAGCCCAGTCTATACCTCTAGCCCAGTCTATACCTCTAGTACAGCCCTCTAGCCCAGTCTATACCTCTAGCCCAGTCCTGACCTCTAGTATAGTAAAGTCTATACCTCTAGTACAGTCTATACCTCTAGTACAGTCTATACCTCTAGCCCAGTCCTGACCTCTAGCACAGCCCTCTAGCCCAGTCTATACCTCTAGCCCAGTCTACACCTATAGCCCAGTCTATACCTCTAGCCCAGTCTATACCTCTAGTACAGCCCTCTAGCCCAGTCTATACCTCTAGCCCAGTCTATACCTCTAGTACAGCCCTCTAGCCCAGTCTATACCTCTAGCCCAGTCTATACCTCTAGCCCAGTCTATACCTCTAGCAGTCTATACCTCTAGCCCAGTCCTGACCTCTAGTATAGTAAATTCTATACCTCTAGCCCGGTCTATACCTCTAGCCCAGTCTATACCTCTAGCCCAGTCTATACCTCTAGCCCAGTCTATACCTCTAGCCCAGTCTATACCTCTAGCCCAGTCTATACCTCTAGCCCAGTCCTGACCTCTAGTATAGTAAAGTCTATACCTCTAGTACAGTCTATACCTCTAGTACAGTCTATACCTCTAGCCCAGTCCTGACCTCTAGTACAGCCCTCTAGCCCAGTCTATACCTATATAAATATAGGACAAAACACACATCACGACAAGAGACACCACTGCATAAACAGAGACCTAAGACGACAACATAGCAAGGCAGCAACACATGACAACACAGCATGGTAGCAACACAACATGACAACAACATGGTAGCAACACAACATAACGACAACACGGTAGCAACACATGACAAGAACATGGTAGTAACACAACATGGTAGCAACACGACATGGTAGCAACACGACATGGTAGCAACACGACATGGTAGCAGCACAACATGGTAGCAGCACAACATGGTAGCAGCACGACATGGTAGCAACATGACATGACAACAACATGGTAGCAGAACGACATGGTAGCAACACGATATGACAACAACATGGTAGTAACACAACATGGTAGCAACACAACATGGTAGCAGCACAACATGGTTGCAACACATGGTAGCAACACAACATGGTAGTAACACATGACAATAACATTGTAGCAACACATGGTAGCAACACATGACAATAACATGGTAGTAGCACAACATGGTAGTAACACAACAGGGTAGCAACAAGACATGGTAGCAACAAGACATGGTAGCAACACGACATGGTAGCAACACGACATGGTAGCAACACATGACAATAACACGACATGGTAGCAGCACGACATGGTAGCAGCACAACATGGTAGCAGCACAACATGGTAGAAGCATGACATGGTAGCAACATGACATGACAACAACATGGTAGCAGAACGACATGGTAGCAACACGATATGACAACAACATGGTAGTAACACAACATGGTAGCAACACAACATGGTAGCAGCACAACATGGTTGCAACACATGGTAGCAACACAACATGGTAGTAACACATGACAATAACATTGTAGCAACACATGGTAGCAACACATGACAATAACATGGTAGTAGCACAACATGGTAGTAACACAACAGGGTAGCAACAAGACATGGTAGCAACAAGACATGGTAGTAACACGACATGGTAGCAACACGACATGGTAGCACCACGACATGGTAGCAACACGACATGGTAGCAACACGTGACAATAACACGACATGGTAGCAGCACAACATGGTAGCAGCACAACATGGTAGCAGCACAACATGGTAGAAGCACAACATGGTAGCAGCATGACATGGTAGCAACATGACATGACAACAACATGGTAGCAGAACGACATGGTAGCAACACGATATGACAACAACATGGTAGTAACACAACATGGTAGCAACACAACATGGTAGCAGCACAACATGGTTGCAACACATGGTAGCAACACAACATGGTAGTAACACATGACAATAACATTGTAGCAACACATGGCAATAACATTGTAGTAGCACAACATGGTAGTAACACAACAGGGTAGCAACAAGACATGGTAGCAACACGACATGGTAGCAACACGAC
The DNA here is from genome assembly GCF_013265735.2 of Oncorhynchus mykiss. NCBI lineage: Eukaryota > Metazoa > Chordata > Actinopteri > Salmoniformes > Salmonidae > Oncorhynchus > Oncorhynchus mykiss. Next base: position 4,812,290 of record NC_048590.1, on the reverse strand, counting down.
ATGGTAGCAACACGACATGGTAGCAACACATGAAAATAACATGACATGGTAGCAGCACGACATGGTAGCAGCACAACATGGTAGCAGCACAACATGGTAGAAGCACAACATGGTAGCAGCATGACATGGTAGCAACATGACATGACAACAACATGGTAGCAGAACAACATGGTAGCAACACGGCATGGTAGCAACACGACATGGTAGCAACACATGACAATAACACGACATGGTAGCAGCACGACATGGTAGCAGCACAACATGGTAGCAGCACATGACAATAACACGACATGGTAGCAGCACAACATGGTAGCAGCACAACATGGTAGAAGCATGACATGGTAGCAACATGACATGACAACAACATGGTAGCAGAACGACATGGTAGCAACACGATATGACAACAACATGGTAGTAACACAACATGGTAGCAACACAACATGGTAGCAGCACAACATGGTTGCAACACATGGTAGCAACACAACATGGTAGTAACACATGACAATAACATTGTAGCAACACATGGTAGCAACACATGACAATAACATGGTAGTAGCACAACAGGGTAGCAACACAACAGGGTAGCAACAAGACATGGTAGCAACAAGACATGGTAGCAACACGACATGGTAGCAACACGACATGGTAGCACCACGACATGGTAGCAACACGACATGGTAGCAACACATGACAATAACACGACATGGTAGCAGCACAACATGGTAGCAGCACAACATGGTAGCAGCACAACATGGTAGAAGCACAACATGGTAGCAGCATGACATGGTAGCAACATGACATGACAACAACATGGTAGCAGAACGACATGGTAGCAACACGATATGACAACAACATGGTAGTAACACAACATGGTAGCAACACAACATGGTAGCAGCACAACATGGTTGCAACACATGGTAGCAACACAACATGGTAGTAACACATGACAATAACATTGTAGCAACACATGGTAGCAACACATGACAATACCATTGTAGTAGCACAACATGGTAGTAACACAACAGGGTAGCAACAAGACATGGTAGCAACAAGACATGGTAGCAACACGACATGGTAGCAACACGACATGGTAGCAACACGACATGGTAGCAACACATGAAAATAACACGACATGGTAGCAGCACGACATGGTAGCAGCACAACATGGTAGAAGCACAACATGGTAGCAGCATGACATGGTAGCAACATGACATGACAACAACATGGTTATTAGAACGACATGGTAGCAACACGGCATGGTAGCAACACGACATGGTAGCAACACATGACAATAACACGACATGGTAGCAGCACGACATGGTAGCAACACAACATGGTAGCAACACATGACAATAACATGGTAGCAGCACGACATGGTAGCAACACATGACAACAACATGGTGGAAGCACAACATGGTAGAAGCACAACATGGTAGAAGCACAACATGGTAGCAGCACAACATGGTAGCAACACAACATGGTAGCAACACAACATGGTAGCAACACAACATGGTACAAACATATTGCTTTAATGTATTATTCTTATGGAGACTTATTGTTATTGTTCTTAAAGCCTTGTATAACTTATTGTTATTGTTCTTAAAGCCTTGTATAACTTATTGTTATTGTTCTTAAAGTCTTGTATAACTTATTATTGTTCTTAAAGCCTTGTATAACTTATTGTTATTGTTATTGTTCTTATAGCCTTGTATAACGTATTGTTATTGTTCTTAAAGCCTTGTATAACTTATTGTTATTGTTCTTAAAGCCTTGTATAACTTATTGTTATTGTTCTTAAAGCCTTGTATAACTTATTGTTATTGTTCCTAAAGCCTTGTATAACTTATTGTTATTGTTCCTAAAGCCTTGTATAACTTATTGTTATTGTTCTTAAAGCCTTGTATAACTTATTGTTATTGTTATTAAAGCCTTGTATAACTTATTGTATAACTTGTTGTTCTTAAAGCCTTGTATAACTTATTGTCATTGTTCTTAAAGCCTTGTATAACTTGTTGTTATTGTTCTTAAAGCCTTGTATAACTTATTATTGTTCTTAAAGCCTTGTATAACTTATTGTCATTGTTCTTAAAGCCTTGTATAACTTATTGTTATTGTTCTTAAAGCCTTGTATAACTTATTGTCATTGTTCTTAAAGCCTTGTATAACTTATTGTTATTGTTATTAAAGCCTTGTATAACTTGTTGTTATTGTTCTTAAAGCCTTGTATAAGTTATTGTTATTGTTCTTAAAGCCTTGTATAACTTATTGTTATTGTTCTTAAAGCCTTGTATAACTTATTGTTCTTAAAGCCTTGTATAACTTATTGTTCTTAAAGCCTTGTATAACTTATTGTCATTGTTCCTAAAGCCTTGTATAACTTATTGTTCTTAAAGCCTTGTATAACTTATTGTTCTTAAAGCCTTGTATAACTTATTGTTATTGTTCTTAAAGCCTTGTGTAACTTATTGTTATTGTTCTTAAAGCCTTGTATAACTTGTTGTTATTGTTCTTAAAGCCTTGTATAACTTATTGTTATTAAAGCCTTGTATAACTTGTTGTTATTGTTCTTAAAGCCTTGTATAACTTATTGTTATTGTTCTTAAAGCCTTGTATAACTTATTGTTATTGTTCTTAAAGCCTTGTATAACTTATTGTTATTGTTCTTAAAGCCTTGTATAACTTATTGTCATTGTTCTTAAAGCCTTGTATAACTTATTGTTATTGTTATTAAAGCCTTGTATAACTTATTGTTATTGTTCTTAAAGCCTTGTATAACTCATTATTATTGTTATTAAAGCCTTGTATAACTTATTGTATAACTTGTTGTTCTTAAAGCCTTGTATAACTTATTGTCATTGTTCTTAAAGCCTTGTATAACTTGTTGTTATTGTTCTTAAAGCCTTGTATAACTTATTATTGTTCTTAAAGCCTTGTATAACATATTGTCATTGTTCTTAAAGCCTTGTATAACTTATTGTTATTGTTATTAAAGCCTTGTATAACTTGTTGTTATTGTTCTTAAAGCCTTGTATAACTTATTGTTATTGTTCTTAAAGCCTTGTATAACTTATTGTTATTGTTCTTAAAGCCTTGTATAACTTATTGTTCTTAAAGCCTTGTATAACTTATTGTTCTTAAAGCCTTGTATAACTTATTGTTATTGTTCTTAAAGCCTTGTGTAACTTATTGTTATTGTTCTTAAAGCCTTGTATAACTTGTTGTTATTGTTCTTAAAGCCTTGTATAACTTATTGTTATTAAAGCCTTGTATAACTTGTTGTTATTGTTCTTAAAGCCTTGTATAACTTATTGTTATTGTTCTTAAAGCCTTGTATAACTTATTGTTATTGTTATTAAAGCCTTGTATAACTTATTGTTATTGTTCTTAAAGCCTTGTATAACTTATTGTTATTGTTCTTAAAGCCTTGTATAACTTATTGTTATTGTTCTTAAAGCCTTGTATAACTTATTGTCATTGTTCTTAAAGCCTTGTATAACTTATTGTTATTGTTCTTAAAGCCTTGTATAACTTATTGTTATTGTTATTAAAGCCTTGTATAACTTATTGTTATTGTTCTTATAGCCTTGTATAACTTATTGTTATTGTTATTAAAGCCTTGTATAACTTATTGTTATTGTTCTTAAAGCCTTGTATAACTTATTGTTATTGTTCTTAAAGCCTTGTATAACTTATTGTTCTTAAAGCCTTGTATAACAGCAAAAACACACTACTGTAGTTCTATTTAATGATACAGTATTGTAGCATGTTCTCTGTTCAGAAACCCCCAGCCTATATGTCCTCTCTCTGTGGACATGTTCTCTGTTCAGAAACCCCCCAGCCGTATGTCCTCTCTCTGTGGACATGTTCTCTGTTCAGAAACCCCCAGCCTATATGTCCTCTCTCTGTGGACATGTTCTCTGTTCAGAAACCCCCAGCCATATGTCCTCTCTCTGTGGACATGTTCTCTGTTCAGAAACCCCCCAGCCATATGTCCTCTCTCTGTGGACATGTTCTCTGTTCAGAAACCCCCCAGCCGTATGTCCTCTCTCTGTGGACATGTTCTCTGTTCAGAAACCATATGTCCTCTCTCTGTGGACATGTTCTCTGTTCAGAAACCCCCCAGCCGTATGTCCTCTCTCTGTGGACATGTTCTCTGTTCAGAAACCCCCAGCCTATATGTCCTCTCTCTGTGGACATGTTCTCTGTTCAGAAACCCCCAGCCATATGTCCTCTCTCTGTGGACATGTTCTCTGTTCAGAAACCCCCCAGCCATATGTCCTCTCTCTGTGGACATGTTCTCTGTTCAGAAACCCCCCAGCCGTATGTCCTCTCTCTGTGGACATGTTCTCTGTTCAGAAACCCTATGTCCTCTCTCTGTGGACATGTTCTCTGTTCAGAAACCCCCAGCCATATGTCCTCTCTCTGTGGACATGTTCTCTGTTCAGAAACCCCCAGCCATATGTCCTCTCTCTGTGGACATGTTCTCTGTTCAGAAACCCCCCAGCCGTATGTCCTCTCTCTGTGGACATGTTCTCTGTTCAGAAACCCCCCAGCCGTATGTCCTCTCTCTGTGGACATATGTGCCAGGCAGCAGGCTCTGGTGTCAATACAACCCAGATATGTCATCTTCAACCCCGTAACCTCAATCTCATTATAGAGATGCTGTACAAGACGGGCATTACATTCTCACTGTTTGTCTCTGTCATTATCAACACAATAGACCAGGGCACTCTCCAGACCTGGGTTGTGTCCCAAATGGCACCATATTCCCTATGCAGTGCACTACTTCTAACCAGAGCCCTATGCTACAAGTAGTGCACTATATAGGAGTAGGGTTCCATTTCAGACACGGCCTAGAGCCCACTCCAGACTTGGTGGTGCCTGGCGTCCAGCCTGACAACATGACCGTCAGTGGGTTTCTCAGTGAGATGTACGTGTTGATATAACCTTCCTAAATGAATGGTTGTTAGAAGCCAGTGGTCCTAGTTAACAAAGCAGTGTCTCTAAGGATCAGGAGGAGGTCTGGTCAAAGTCTACGTTGTGTTATTTTGAGCATTTAAACGACTGCTAATGTTTTGTGATAGTGATCGATTTTGTGTTTCCGTTACTCCTAAATGACTGCTAATTGATTTGTGTTTCCATTACTCCTAAATGACAGCTAATTGATTTGTGTTTCCATTACCCCTAAATGACTGCTAATTGATTTGTTTCCATTACCCCTAAATGACTGCTAATTGATTTGTGTTTCCATTACTCCTAAATGACAGCTAATTGATTTGTGTTTCCGTTACTCCTAAATGACAGCTAATTGATTTGTGTTTCCATTACTCCTAAATGACTGCTAATTGATTTGTGTTTCCGTTACTCCTAAATGACTGCTAATTGATTTGTGTTTCCATTACTCCTAAATGACTGCTAATTGATTTGTTTCCATTACCCCTAAATGACTGCTAATTGATTTGTTTCCATTACTCCTAAATGACAGCTAATTGATTTGTGTTTCCATTACTCCTAAATGACTGCTAATTGATTTGTGTTTCCATTACTCCTAAATGACTGCTAATTGATTTGTGTTTCCATTACTCCTAAATGACTGCTAATTGATTTGTTGTTTTCTTTCTTCTCAGGCTGACAGAAATAGGCCAAACTTTGCCACTGTTCACAAGAATACTGAGCAGATGATCAATGTAAGTAATGATGTCTAAACGGTTTATTTATTCGTCCTATACACCCAAGCGGACAAAATTAAAATTACATAATTTCAACCAGACTCCAACCAGTTGTTTTTAAGCTAGCATGAACTAGTTGTAATGCTGGGAAAGGCTCTGATATGTGTCTATGTTAGATACAACATTATGCCTTCACTGGCATCCTTTGTAAATGCAGCGGCCGTGGTAATGTAGCCTGCTGGTTGTTGAATGGGGATCTGAGAGGTCTGTGAAGCCTGCCGACATCTTCCTGTTCTCTTAAGACCTCAAAGGGCTCGTTTGATTTACTGTCTGATCATCACAGTCCATGTGACTTGGTTAAGTGGCTCTCTCTCTTTCTCTTTCCCCTCGCTCTCTCCCCCCTTTCCCCTCTCTCTCTCTCTTTCCCCTCTCTCTCTCTCTCTCTTTCCCCTCTCTCTCTACTCTCTCTCTACTCTCTCTCTACTCTCTACTCTCTCTCTCTCCCCTTTCTCTACTCTCTCTCTACTCTCTACTCTCTCTCTCTCCCCTTTCTCTACTCTCTCTACTCTCTCTTTCTCTTTCCCCTTACTCTCTCTCTCCCCTTTCTCTACGCGCTCTCTCTCTCTCTCTCTCTCTCCCCTTTCTCTACTCTCTTTCTCTCTCTCTCCCTCTCTCTCTCTCTCTCTCTCTACTCTCTCTCCCCTTTCTCTACTCTCTCTACTCTCTACTCTTTCTCTACTCTCTCTCTACTCTTTCTCTACTCTCTCTCTAATCTCTTCTCTCTCAACTCTCTTCTCTCTCTCTCTACTCTCTCTCTCCCCGTCTCCCCCTCCTGTAGGTGACCTTCACCTCCCTGGATCTACTGCTTCACACGGAGGCTCTCCTCTCCACCATAGACTTCCTGTCTTCTGCCCTGTCCTCCGGCAGCCTGCCCCCCTCACCAGAGGAGCCTAAGCAGAAGTCTGAGGAGAGCAGCAGAGCCATCTCCGCCAAGTCAAGTAAACACACAATATACTTTACAGAAGGACACAACACACACTGTACAGATTTACACACACACACACACACACAAACATACAGACGGACACACACTATAAGCATACACACACTCAACAGCCTGCACTCATCTTAGAAGGAAACTAGGCACAAGGTCAAGGAGAGGAAGGCCTTTCTTCATCAAGTCAGTAGACATACTTTATACCAGCGAGATGTCATCGTTTTCCTCGTTTCTGTTCAAACAGAATCAACTCGTTCTGAGTGGTGAAGGTTAGGTGTTCATTCTGAGTGGTGAAGGTTAGGTCTTCATTCTGAGTGGTGAAGGTTAGGTGTTCATTCTGAGTGGTGAAGATTAGGTGTTCATTCTGAGTGGAGAAGGTTAGGTCTTCATTCTGAGTGGTGAAGATTAGGTATTCATTCTGAGTGCTTAAGGTTAGGTCTTCATTCTGAGTGGTGAAGGTTAGGTCTTCATTCTGAGTGGTGAAGGTTAGGTCTTCATTCTGAGTGGTGAAGGTTAGGTCTTCATTCTGAGTGGTGAAGGTTAGGTCTTCATTCTGAGTGGTGAAGGTTAGGTGTTCATTCTGAGTGGTGAAGGTTAGGTATTCATTCTGAGTGGTGAAGGTTAGGTGTTCATTCTGAGTGGTGAAGGTTAGGTATTCATTCTGAGTGGTGAAGATTAGGTATTCATTCTAAGTGGTGAAGGTTAGGTCTTCATTCTGAGTGGTGAAGGTTAGGTGTTCATTCTGAGTGGAGAAGGTTAGGTGTTCATTCTGAGTGGTGAAGATTAGGTGTTCATTCTGAGTGGAGAAGGTTAGGTATTCATTCTGAGTGGTGAAGGTTAGGTATTCATTCTGAGTGGTGAAGATTAGGTATTCATTCTGAGTGCTTAAGGTTAGGTCTTCATTCTGAGTGGTGAAGGTTAGGTCTTCATTCTGAGTGGTGAAGATTAGGTCTTCATTCTGAGTGGTGAAGGTTAGGTCTTCATTCTGAGTGGTGAAGGTTAGGTCTTCATTCTGAGTGGTGAAGGTTAGGTCTTCATTCTGAGTGGTGAAGGTTAGGTGTTCATTCTGAGTGGTGAAGGTTAGGTATTCATTCTGAGTGGTGAAGGTTAGGTGTTCATTCTGAGTGGTGAAGGTTAGGTATTCATTCTGAGTGGTGAAGATTAGGTATTCATTCTAAGTGGTGAAGGTTAGGTCTTCATTCTGAGTGGTGAAGGTTAGGTGTTCATTCTGAGTGGAGAAGGTTAGGTCTTCATTCTGAGTGGTGAAGGTTAGGTATTCATTCTGAGTGGTGAAGATTAGGTATTCATTCTGAGTGCTTAAGGTTAGGTCTTCATTCTGAGTGGTGAAGATTAGGTCTTCATTCTGAGTGGTGAAGGTTAGGTCTTCATTCTGAGTGGTGAAGGTTAGGTCTTCATTCTGAGTGGTGAAGGTTAGGTCTTCATTCTGAGTGGTGAAGGTTAGGTCTTCATTCTGAGTGGTGAAGGTTAGGTATTCATTCTGAGTGGTGAAGATTAGGTATTCATTCTGAGTGCTTAAGGTTAGGTCTTCATTCTGAGTGGTGAAGGTTAGGTCTTCATTCTGAGTGGTGAAGGTTAGGTGTTCATTCTGAGTGGTGAAGGTTAGGTCTTCATTCTGAGTGGTGAAGGTTAGGTGTTCATTCTGAGTGGTGAAGGTTATGTATTCATTCTGAGCGGTGAAGGTTAGGTCTTCATTCTGAGTGGTGAAGGTTAGGTCTTCATTCTGAGTGGTGAAGGTTAGGTGTTCATTCTGAGTGGTGAAGGTTAGGTCTTCATTCTGAGTGGTGAAGGTTAGGTCTTCATTCTGAGTGGTGAAGGTTAGGTATTCATTCTGAGTGGTGAAGGTTAGGTGTTCATTCTGAGTGGTGAAGGTTAGGTGTTCATTCTGAGTGGTGAAGGTTAGGTGTTCATTCTGAGTGGTGAAGGTTAGGTGTTCATTCTGAGTGGTGAAGGTTAGGTGTTCATTCTGAGTGGTGAAGGTTAGGTCTTCATTCTGAGTGGTGAAGGTTAGGTGTTCATTCTGAGTGGTGAAGGTTAGGTGTTCATTCTGAGTGGTGAAGGTTAGGTGTTCATTCTGAGTGGTGAAGGTTAGGTCTTCATTCTGAGTGGTGAAGGTTAGGTATTAATTCTGAGTGGTGAAGGTTAGGTGTTCATTCTGAGTGGTGAAGGTTAGGTATTCATTCTGAGTGGAGAAGGTTAGGTATTCATTCTGAGTGGTGAAGGTTAGGTGTTCATTCTGAGTGGTGAAGATTAGGTCTTCATTCTGAGTGGTGAAGGTTAGGTGTTCATTCTGAGTGGTGAAGGTTAGGGCTATGTTTTGGAGGAAGGCTTAAAATCAAAATAATTCAGAAGGACAAGCTACTACCAATCAAGTATTCTCGTGATGCTAGAGCGTTGTGAACTGGGTAGTAGCACAGCGGTCTGAGCAGCGGGATCCGGCTCCTAGCATCACCAGTTCACTGCCAGAGCTGGGTTATTGTTTAGAATTGGTTGAGGGTTGACGTTCTGGGGACCTTTTCAAACGTCCGGGATCGGCGTCTGTTTCTAGTGATCCGTCTGCTTTGTACACTCGACACACCTCATACAGTAGTAGTGTAAACACTACGGACGAGCACCACAGAGACAGCCCTTTATAAACATCATGAACACACATGTACTGCATACACCGTGTACATATAGTACATTCAGAATGTATTCATGTTCTACACATAGTACATTCAGAATGTATTCATGTTCTACATATAGTACATTCAGAAAGTATTAATGGTCTACATATAGTACATTCAGAAAGTATTCATGTTCTACATATAGTACATTCAGAAAGTATTAATGGTCTACATATAGTACATTCAGAAAGTATTCATGTTCTACATATAGTACATTCAAAGTATTCATGTACTACATACACTGTGTACATATAGTACATTCAGAAAGTATTCATGTTCTACATATAGTACATTCAGAAAGTATTCATGTTCTACATATAGTACATTCAGAAAGTATTCATGTACTACATACACTGTGTACATATAGTACATTCAGAAAGTATTCATGGTCTACATATAGTACATTCAGAAAGTATTCATGTTCTACATATAGTACATTCAGAAAGTATTCATGTTCTACCCTTCCCCAAATCTGTGCCTCGACACAATCCAGTCTCTGAGCTCTACGGACAATTCCTTTGACCTCATGGCTTGGTTTTTGCTCTGACATGCACTGTCAACTGTGGGACCTTATCTAGACAGGTGTGTGCCTTTCCAAATCATGTCCAATCAGTTGAATTTACCGCAGGTAGAGTCCAATCAAGTTATAGAAACATCTCAAGGATGAACAGGATACACCTGAGCTCAATTTCAAGTCTCCTAGCAAAGGGTCTGAATACTTATGTAAAGAAGTTATTTCTGTTTTTTTATTTTGTCATTATGTGGACTGTGTGTAAATGGATGTATTTAATCCATTTTAGAATGAGGCTGTAACTTAACAAAATGTGTAAAAGGTTAATTGGTCTGAATACTTTCTGAATGAGCACTGTACATACACACACACCCTACCTACACCCTGCATCCTGTAGACTTGATCTTGCCCCATAAACAGATGGAAAACAGAGCAGTAGATGAGATTAGAGGCCTCTTAGCCATGTCAAGTAAACACCCACATCCTGCTAAAACATTACCCACTTTCACACTCAGCCTCGACGTCTGCGTCGGGATCACTGAGCTGTTTCAGCAGGTCAATCTTTATTTTTTTGAGCAGTGTATATATATTTTTGTATTTTTGTATTAGTTTTCACGTGTTAGTAATGAAAACGTACCATTCATTTCATTAGATATAACAGATTCTGAAGGCCTAAGGGGGACTATCTTACAAGTCTCTTTTGGTTGGTCAACCAATAGCGAAATCATCGTGTGACTTTCTGTCCGTTTCCATGACAGCGGCTCTAGCTTCTCCGTCGGACGGTGATGTCGTCGACCTGAAGGTGATGATGCAGCTGGGGGCGTTCAACGTCCTAGTGTGTGATCAGAACTGCAACATGGCTGACATCAAGATACAAGGTGCTGACAGAACCCTGACAGAACCCTCAGGGGCACGTACAGAACCCTCAGGGGCCCGTACAGAACCCTCAGGGCCCGTACAGAACCCTCAGGGGCCCGTACAGAACCCTCAGGGGCCCGTACAGAACCCTCAGGGGCCCGTACAGAACCCTCAGGGCCCGTACAGAACTCATAGGCTACACAATGTTGTCTTTTATACAGCTACACTTACATTTGATTATCATCTAGGGCTTTCGTAAGGGATTTCAGCCAAGGTTTGTATATGATGAAAGTCCCCAAAATATTTTTTGGGGGGGTTATTTAAGTGTCTTATGCTTGTGTGGTTTGCTGTTGACCTTTTTCTGAATTTATGTTAGCATCAGATCAACATTTTATCTTGTTGTACAGGTTTCAATGGTTCCCTCCTGATGCAAGGGCCTCAAACCCACATCTCCGCCCGCCTTCGGGATTTCATCGTCATTAATGTTGACCCAAAAGGTATTCACAAGAAGGTAAGTCACGAAGTAAAACCACGAAAGATTTCAGTGACGGAGGGAGATGCGACAGTATATCATTCAACCCCGGTGAAATATTGCAGTTGAGTTTACCTGCTAACGGTTTGGTTCTCCGTTGCAGGCCATCTCTATCGTAGGAGACGAGGTGTTTAGTTTCAGTATGAGTCTGACCCCCAAGGCGACAGAGGGAGCCGGCTACGCAGACACCTCCAAGACAGACGGGAAGGTCCAGCTCAACGTGGGCTGTGTCCAAGTCGTCTACCTCCACAAGTTTGTCATGTCTTTGCTGGTGAGTCTCAGCGTGGGTCCTGGAGTTTGTCATGTCTTTGCTGGTGAGTCTCAGCGTGGGTCCTGGAGTTTGTCATGTCTTTGCTGGTGAGTCTCAGCGTGGGTCCTGGAGTTTGTCATGTCTTTGCTGGTGAGTCTCAGCGTGGGTACTGGAGTTTGTCAAGTCTTTGCTGGTGAGTCTCAGCGTGGGTCCTGGAGTTTGTCATGTCTTTGCTGGTGAGTCTCAGCGTGGGTCCTGGAGTTTGTCATGTCTTTGTTGGTGGGTCTCAGCGTGGGTACTGGAGTTGGTGAGTCTCAGCGTGGGTACTGGAGTTTGTCATGTCTTTGCTGGTGAGTCTCAGCGTGGGTACTGGAGTTTGTCATGTCTTTGTTGGTGAGTCTCAGCGTGGGTCCTGGAGTTTGTCATGTCTTTGCTGGTGAGTCTCAGCGTGGGTACTGGAGTTTGTCATGTCTTTGTTGGTGAGTCTCAGCGTGGGTACTGGAGTTTGTCATGTCTTTGCTGGTGAGTCTCAGCGTGGGTCCTGGAGTTTGTCATGTCTTTGTTGGTGGGTCTCAGCGTGGGTACTGGAGTTGGTGAGTCTCAGCGTGGGTACTGGAGTTTGTCATGTCTTTGTTGGTGAGTCTCAGCGTGGGTCCTGGAGTTTGTCATGTCTTTGTTGGTGAGTCTCAGCGTGGGTACTGGAGTTTGTCATGTCTTTGCTGGTGGGTCTCAGCGTGGGTACTGGAGTTGGTGAGTCTCAGCGTGGGTACTGGAGTTTGTCATGTCTTTGTTGGTGAGTCTCAGCGTGGGTCCTGGAGTTTGTCATGTCTTTGTTGGTGAGTCTCAGCGTGGGTCCTGGAGTTTGTCATGTCTTTGCTGGTGAGTCTCAGCGTGGGTACTGGAGTTTGTCATGTCTTTGCTGGTGAGTCTCAGCGTGGGTACTGGAGTTTGTCATGTTTTTGTTGGTGAGTCTCAGCGTGGGTACTGGAGTTTGTCATGTCTTTGCTGGTGAGTCTCAGCGTGGGTACTGGAGTTTGTCATGTTTTTGTTGGTGAGTCTCAGCGTGGGTACTGGAGTTTGTCATGTCTTTGTTGGTGAGTCTCAGCGTGGGTACTGGAGTTTGTCATGTCTTTGCTGGTGGGTCTCAGCGTGGGTACTGGAGTTGGTGAGTCTCAGCGTGGGTACTGGAGTTGGTGAGTCTCAGCGTGGGTACTGGAGACATCTCTGACAACGGTCTTGAGTATTTAAAACTGATCTTTGTATTTAAGTGTGCAGAGACTCTCTTTCTTCAGTTCCTGAGTTTTTTCAGGAATCCTGGTTGGATGATTCCCAGTTAAGCGATACCTTACTAATTTCAGGAATCCTGGTTGGATGATTCCCAGTTAAGCAATACCTTACTAATTTCAGGAATCCTGGTTGGATGATTCCCAGTTCAGCGATACCTTACTAATTTCAGGAATCCTGGTTGGATGATTCCCAGTTCAGCGATACCTTACTAATTTCAGGAATCCTGGTTGGATGATTCCCAGTTAAGCGATACCTTACTAATTTCCGGAATCATCCGACTGGGATTCCTGGGAAAACATGAGAAGTTTCCGGAAAGTTTAGCCGTCCTAGCTCGGTCTCCACTTTGATTCCTTTCTGGTGCCCTTTCCACTAAAGAACTTCCCTCATCCATGTTTTCCGTCTCTTTTAGAATTTCAGCAACAACTTCCAGACGGCCAAAGACGCGCTGAGTGTGGCCACGGCCCAGGCAGCAGAGAAGGCGGCCTCCAGCATCAGGGACTTTGCCCAGAAGAGCTTCCGTCTCTCCATGGACATCAGGCTGAAGGCCCCTCTCATCATCATCCCTCAGTCCTCCACCTCACACAATGCACTGGAGGTTGACCTGGGGCTCATCACCGTGGGCAACAGCTTCTCTCTACTTGCTGTGGAGGGATGTCCACTTCCTGCTGTCATTGACCACATGGACGTACAGCTCACACAGCTCAAATTGTCCAGGTCAGTGCATTCTGTTTAACACAGTCATCTTTTGCTTCATCAGTGCAGAAAGCAAGGGTGTAATGTCTGGTCCCAGATCAGAAAGCAAGGGTTTAATGCCTGGTCCCAGATCAGAAAGCAAGGGTTTAATGTCTGGTCCCAGATCAGAAAGCAAGGGTTTAATGCCTGGTCCCAGATCAGAAAGCAAGGGTTTAATGCCTGGTCCCAGATCAGAAAGCAAGGGTTTAATGCCTGGTCCCAGATCAGAAAGCAAGGGTTTAATGCCTGGTCCCAGATCAGAAAGCAAGGGTTTAATGCCTGGTCCCAGATCAGAAAGCAAGCGTTTAATGCCTGGTCCCAGATCAGAAAGCAAGGGTTTAATGCCTGGTCCCAGATCAGAAAGCAAGGGTTTAATGCCTGGTCCCAGATCAGAAAGCAAGCGTTTAATGCCTGGTCCCAGATCAGAAAGCAAGCGTTTAATTCCTGGTCCCAGATCTGAAAGCAAGGGCTAAATGCCTGGTCCCAGATCAGAAAGCAAGGGTTTAATGCATGGTCCCAGATCAGAAAGCAAGGGTGTAATGTCTGGTCCCAGATCAGAAAGCAAGGGTTTAATGCCTGGTCCCAGATCAGAAAGCAAGGGTTTAATGCCTGGTCCCAGATCAGAAAGCAAGGGCTTAATGCCTGGTCCCAGATCAGAAAGCAAGGGTTTAATGCCTGCTCCCAGATCTGAATGAATGCTATCCAACTCCTCTGACTACCCTTAGTCCTCTCATAACGTCGACCCGGCACAACCTGACGAGGCCTGGCCAACCCTCAGAACCTGGTTCCCTCTCTAGGTTTCATCCTAGCTTACCTGCCTTTTCTAGGGAGTTTTTCCTAGCCACCGTTCCTCTACATCGGCATTGCTTTCTGTGGTTTCTGTATCAGCACAACTGCTGTTGTAAAAAGAGCTTCGTAAATAAATACATTTGATTCATTTGATTTGAGTTGTAAGACTTTGTTCTCAGAGAAACTGCTTGGTTCAATCGTGGTCTTACTGAATAGGCTCGGGCGCTATACTGTATATATCATATCATATATAATTCAGCGTGGAGCCCATAAAGCTCAGGGGGTTGCATTCTACGCCTCTGCTTATAAGTTAACTATCTATCTCAGGTCTCCAGCTATACATTTGGGGTTTGTAACTTCCTAGCTAAGTGGCTAGATGGCAAGAACTAGCTTGGTTGGTTGAAGCAGGAATAATCAGTCCCCTCCTGGATCAATATCCCTGCTGCCTTCATGGCCTGCTGCCTACATGGCCTGCTGCCTACATGGCCTGCTGGCTACATGGCCTGCTGCCTACATGGCCTGCTGGCTACATGGCCTGCTGGCTACAGTAGATGGCCTGCTGGCTACAGTAGATGGCCTGCTGGCTACATCCCTGGGTTGGTACAGGAATGGTATGAAAGTCTGGATACCACCCTAATACTGTATACTGTAGCTAAATAAACAAGTTGTCTAACTATCCTTGTCTATAATTTAGCTTTCTCTCATTAGGATTTACATGGAAAAAGACTCTCAGCCCAGTACTGAGCTGCTGGAGCCTGTCAACCTGCTCCTAACAGTGAAGAGGAACCTGGCTGCAGCATGGTACCAGAAGATGGCCGCCGTAGAGGTAGAGGGAGACCTCAAGCCCATGAAGGTAGGACCTAACAGGAACCATGGAGGTAGAGGGAGACCATGAAGGTAGGACCTAACAGGAACCATAGAGGTAGAGGGAGACCATGAAGGTAGGACCTAACAGGAACCATAGAGGTAGATAGAGACCATGAAGGTAGGACCTAACAGGAACCATAGAGGTACAGGGAGACCATGAAGGTAGGAGCTAACAGGAACCATAGAGGTAGACAGAGACCTACAGACTATGAAGGTAGAAGCTAACAGGAACCATAGAGGTAGACAGAGACCATGAAGGTAGGAGTTAACAGGAACCATAGAGGTAGACAGAGACCATGAAGGTAGGAGATAACAGGAACCATAGAGGTAGACAGAGACCATGAAGGTTAGGAGCTAACAGGAACCATAGAGGTAGATAGAGACCATGAAGGTAGGAGCTAACAGGAACCACCATAGAGGTAGATAGAGACCCACAGCCCATGAAGGTAGGAGATAACAGGAACCATAGAGTTAGACGGAGACCATGAAGGTAGGAGCTAACAGGAACCATAGAGGTAGATAGAGACCCACAGCCCATGAAGGTAGGAGATAACAGTAACTACAATCATGTCTTTCCCTCGAAAGGAGTGGTTAGATAAAGATCTGTTTTGATACCATGATGTTTGTATTGTAGCAGAGAAGCTGATTGAAGTTATCTTCACTCGCGTAGTAATGTCACCCTCTCTGATACCTGAAATTCCTTCAAGCTATAATAGCTGAGCTTTCATGATTTAGTCATATTGATGGTTGACCTCTGGTGGAAGAATGGTATTGGTAAGTTGTAGCTAAATTAAATTTGTGCAATGTCATCACCTTCCTTCAGACTTGAAGTAGCTTTGTCCCTTATTAAACCATAACAGCCGAGCATTGATGATTTAGTCACACTAACTAACTTCTGACTTCTGCTTGCAGCCTGGTTTGGAATGTAAGGTACATGCTACAGTCCTCTAGGGTTTGACAGTAAGATAATCAAGGCCGGTAGTCTAGCGGTTAAGAGCGTTGGGTCAGTAACCGAAAGGTCGCTGGTTCAAACATGACGATGTGCTCTTGAGCAAGGCGCTTAACCCTAATTGCTCCTGTAAGTTGCTCTGGATAAGTGTGTCTGCTAAATGACTTAAATTGTAAAATTGTCAGCGAATTAGCATTAGCAAATGCAACATTAGCATTAGCAAAGGCAACATTAGCTTTACCTATAGCAACATTAGCATTAGCTTTACCTATAGCAACATTAGCATTAGCTTTACCTATAGCAACATTAACAGTAGGCCTAACAAAGTTGATTTATAGTTTAACTAATGCCCTGCTTCACAAAAAAAAAATATATAAAAAATAATACATTTGTTTTTTAAATTATTAATTTGATTCAAATGAATTGATTCTTTTAGACCATTATTTTTGATGAAACGAACGGTTCACTTCGCCGTTGTAGTAGTTGTGATTCGGTTCAATCCACTGTCGATTGAATCATGTGAATCAAAATAATAATTTGTGAATTGCGAACATTAATTTTAAGGGGGAAAAAAAGATTAGCTGTAGCCTTCCTTTTGTTGTTATGTGGCAAAATGCGTTTTGTAGATACTTCAAGTTGATTTAGGCATTCAATTTATGGGACATTGCAACGTAATAGATGCTAGTCAGGTAAGATAAATATGACTAAACTAGAAGAAGTACATTTCCTGAAGAAAATGTGTGCTTGCTTCAGCTGTCTAAAAAGGTCTGTATGCTAGTGAGAGCAACATTAGCATTAGCATTAGCTACAGCTCCATCCTATACGTCTCCTGTCTGTCCTCGAGTTATTTTGATGCTCCTCTAGTTATCAGCAGCATTAGCATTAGCTACAGCTCCATCCTATACGTCTCCTGTCTGTCCTCGAGTTATTTTGAGGCTCCTCTAGTTATCAGCAGCATTAGCATTAGCATTAGCTACAGCTCCATCCTATACGTTACCTCTATACCTATAGAGTTATTTTGAGGCTCCTCTAGTTTTCAGCTAGTGGGAGACGTGTTAAATATAGAATTCAAGCTGAAGCAGTTGGTTATAGTCAGAACAGGTCTGATTACTTTAGTGGGCTGCTATATATATATATATATATATATATATATATATATATATATATATATATATATATATATATATATATATATATATATATATATATATATATATATATTTCAGCTAGCACATCAATTATAAAAAACAAAACAAAACATGGCTGAACTGTGTCTTTAACTGTGCTCTCCAGCTCCTGACACCAATTAGGCGGGTACCCTGATCAGGACTCAAACTATGGTTCCTATGACTGTCATTCCAAAACCATTATACCAAATGACTAAAATGTTGTGCTGATGTCACTAGGTGTTGTAAAAAAAGATTGTTTAATATTTTAACAAGGGGTTCTAGTGAATATTTTTTAAAATATATTTTTAATTTTATCTGCTCGCTCACCTCACTTTTCAAAATCCGTTAAACAGTAAATCAACTTTGTATTTCCTTATGCCGTGTTCAACAAACATTGCCGCGATTTCGTCTGTCAATGGTGAGAATCGTTCTTGCGTTCCTTCCGATCTCCGACCAAGTGAACGCTTCAAGTCATTCCTCCGAATTAGCAAGATGTTCCTCCGATCACGCCGACATGATGTGAACGCGGAAATGGCTACAGAATTATTGGCTTTAGCAACATTAGCATTAGCTACGGCTCCATCCGATATGTCTCCTGTCTGTCCTCAAGTTAATTTGGGCTCTACTTATCAGCTGCATTAACATTAGCATTAGCTACAGCTACGTCCTCTCTGTTCTTGTCTCTTCAGGTTAACTAGTATTAGTGACATTAGCATTAGCAACCATTAGCTACAGCTACATCCTCTCTGTGCTTGTGTCTCTTCAGGTGAACTAGTATTAGTGACATTAGCAACCATTAGCATTAGCTACAGCTACATCCTCTCTGTGCTTGTGTCTCTTCAGGTGAACTAGTATTAGTGACATTAGCATTAGCAACCATTAGCTCCAGCTACATATCCTCTCTGTCGTCTGTTCTCCCCAGGTTGCCCTGAGTCAGGACGACCTAACAGTTCTGTTGAGGATCCTGATGGAGAACATTGGAGAAGCCAGCTGTCTGCAGCCAGACCAACACACCAGCCCCGACACGACAGCCCTGACACACAAGACCACGCTGATGCTGAAAACAGACTACCCCAAAGGTCAGAGGTCATGTGTGTAATGTTATCGACTTGAGTCCCGAGCCTGCTAATTCTTCTGACCACCTTTCTGTTCTGTCGTCGTCCTTCAGACGGTGTAGAGAACACGGTTGAACTTCCAGAACAACAGGTAGAAGAGGAACCCCTGGAAACCATGACGTTTATCTTCAACATAGAGTCCCTGGGACTGGTCCTGTACAGCAATGACCCTAAACAGGTACGTACGTATCTATAGGTGATGTAGCCCAGTCTCACTAAACAGGTACATATCTATAGGTGATGTAGCCCAGTCTCAGTTGTAATGTATTCTCTGGAGGAACGGGGGGGAATTGGGCCTTTACAGCGCTTGGCGTCAGTTAATGACAGTCATTTACTCTTAATGTCCTCTCTGCTCTCCAAGCCCTGGATAATTACACAAAGCCATGCTTAGGGGGAAGAGTTTGAACATCTACCAAACACCAGTCATTACTGTCCAAAATGACTCTCTGGTAATGACCTTGTAATGACTCTGTGGTAATGACCTTGTAATGACTCTGTGGTAATGACCTTGTAATGACTCTGTGGTAATGACTCTGTGGTAATGACCTTGTAATGACTCTGTGGTAATGACTCTGTGGTAATGACTCTGTGGTAATGACTCTGTGGTAATGACTCTGTGGTAATGACTCTGTGGTAATGACTCCGTGGTAATGACTCTGTGGTAATGACTCTGTGGTAATGACTCTGTGGTAATGACTCTGTGGTAATGACCTGGTAATGACTCTGTGGTAATGACTAAGTAGTTCCCCCAGTGGTCTGCTGATTGGTTAATGGACAGATTGTATGTCTTTGTTTCCCCATTTCCAAGGTATCGGCTGTGTCTCAACACCAGGAGAGGCTGTGTCTGGGCGAGTTGACCTTTCACCTGATGAAGGCTTCAGGGAAGATGTTTAATAACGGCTCCATGGAGGTCTCTACCATCCTCACAGCCTGCACCCTGGACGACATGAGGACAGGGGTACAGAGAGTTACCTCACGGTGAGTCTCGCCCCCGCCAGACGTCACACCATGTTGGGAGAGTCACGGCTGGGGTGGAGACTACCTCAGGTTAAACTACTGAATTATACTGCTGGGTTGTGTTCTGGACAGTACCAGTCGGTCTCAATACTACTCGGTTGTGTTCTGGACAGTACCAGTCGGGTCGGTCTCAATACTACTGGGTTGTGTTCTGTACAGTACCAGTCGGTCTCAATACTACTGGGTTGTGTTCTGGACAGTACCAGTCAGTCTCAATACTACTGGGTTGTGTTCTGGACAGTACCAGTCGGGTCGGTCTCAATACTACTGGGTTGTGTTCTGGACAGTACCAGTCAGTCTCAATACTACTGGGTTGAGTTCTGGACAGTACCAGTCAGTCTCAATACTACTGGGTTGTGTTCTGGACAGTACCAGTCGGGTCGGTCTCAATACTACTGGGTTGTGTTCTGGACAGTACCAGTCAGTCTCAATACTACTGGGTTGAGTTCTGGACAGTACCAGTCGGGTCAGTCTCAATGTATCGGTTGTTGTATTGACTGATTGTGATACAGTGCCTTGCGAAAGTATTCGGCCCCCTTGAACTTTGCGACCTTTTGCCACATTTCAGGCTTCAAACATAAAGATATAAAACTGTATTTTTTGTGAAGAATCAACAACAAGTGGGACACAATCATGAAGTGGAACGACATTTATTGGATATTTCAAACTTTTTTAACAAATCAAAAACTGAAAAATTGGGCGTGCAAAATTATTCAGCCCCTTTACTTTCAGTGCAGCAAACTCTCTCCAGAAGTTCAGTGAGGATCTCTGAATGATCCAATGTTGACCTAAATGACTAATGATGATAAATACAATCCACCTGTGTGTAATCAAGTCTCCGTATAAATGCACCTGCACTGTGATAGTCTCAGAGGTCCGTTAAAAGCGCAGAGAGCATCATGAAGAACAAGGAACACACCAGGCAGGTCCGAGATACTGTTGTGAAGAAGTTTAAAGCCGGATTTGGATACAAAAATATTTCCCAAGCTTTAAACATCCCAAGGAGCACTGTGCAAGCGACAATATTGAAATGGAAGGAGTATCAGACCACTGCAAATCTACCAAGACCTGGCCGTCCCTCTAAACTTTCAGCTCATACAAGGAGAAGACTGATCAGAGATGCAGCCAAGAGGCCCATGATCACTCTGGATGAACTGCAGAGATCTACAGCTGAGGTGGGAGACTCTGTCCATAGGACAACAATCAGTCGTATATTGCACAAATCTGGCCTTTATGGAAGAGTGGCAAGAAGAAAGCCATTTCTTAAAGATATCCATAAAAAGTGTTGTTTAAAGTTTGCCACAAGCCACCTGGGAGACACACCAAACATGTGGAAGAAGGTGCTCTGGTCAGATGAAACCAAAATTGAACTTTTTGGCAACAATGCAAAACGTTATGTTTGGCGTAAAAGCAACACAGCTCATCACCCTGAACACACCATCCCCACTGTCAAACATGGTGGTGGCAGAATCATGGTTTGGGCCTGCTTTTCTTCAGCAGGGACAGGGAAGATGGTTAAAATTGATGGGAAGATGGATGGAGCCAAATAAAGGACCATTCTGGAAGAAAACCTGATGGAGTCTGCAAAAGACCTGAGACTGGGACGGAGATTTGTCTTCCAACAAGACAATGATCCAAAACATAAAGCAAAATCTACAATGGAATGGTTCAAAAATAAACATATCCAGGTGTTAGAATGGCCAAGTCAAAGTCCAGACCTGAATCCAATCGAGAATCTGTGGAAAGAACTGAAAACTGCTGTTCACAAATGCTCTCCATCCAACCTCACTGAGCTCGAGCTGTTTTGCAAGGAGGAATGGGAAAAAATGTCAGTCTCTCGATGTGCAAAACTGATAGAGACATACCCCAAGCGACTTACAGCTGTAATCGCAGCAAAAGGTGGCGCTACAAAGTATTAACTTAAGGGGGCTGAATAATTTTGCACGCCCAATTTTTCAGTTTTTGATTTGTTAAAAAAGTTTGAAATATCCAATAAATGTCGTTCCACTTCATGTTTGTGTCCCACTTGTTGTTGATTCTTCACAAAAAAATACAGTTTTATATCTTTATGTTTGAAGCCTGAAATGTGGCAAAAGGTCGCAAAGTTCAAGGGGGCCGAATACTTTCGCAAGGCACTGTATGTAACCTCACAAACCTATATACTACTGGGTTGTGTTCTGTACCAATCGGGTCGGGCTCAATACTACTGGGTTGTGTTCTGTACCAGTCGGGTCGGTCTCAATACTACTGTGTTATGTTCTGGACAGTACCAGTCGGGTCGGTCTCAATACTACTGGGTTGTGTTCTGTACAGTACCAGTCGGTCTCAATACTACTGGGTTGTGTTCTGTACAGTACTAGTCAGTCTCAATACTACTGGGTTGTGTTCTGTACAGTACTAGTCAGTCTCAATACTACTGGGTTGTGTTCTGGACAGTACCAGTCGGGTCAGTCTCAATACTACTGGGTTGTGTTCTGGACAGTACTAGTCAGTCTCAATACTACTGGGTTGAGTTCTGGACAGTACCAGTCGGGTCAGTCTCAATGTATCGATTGTTGAATTGATTGATTGTGATATGTAACCTCACATTTGCCCAAACCCCTCAGGATGCTGGGTAAGCGTGACGAGGCGAGCGAGGAAGACATGATAGACGTGGCGTTCACGCAGAGCGCCGGCGAGCGCCAGGTGGTGGCGGTGGTACAGAAGCTCTATCTGTGCGCCAGCGTGGACTTTCTCATGGCCGTGGCAGACTTCTTCATCCAGGCCCTGCCCCAGAGCTCTGCCCAGGACGTGCCCACTAACACCAAGCTAGCCCTGCCAGGCCTGGCCAAGACCTCCCAGCTACCCCTCAAACAGCTGGCCGAGCTTCGGGATAGAGCCAACACTGACCCCAGAACAGGTAAGGGGAGAGAGAGAGAGAGGGTGGGGGAGATAAATGACAACCAGAAAACTATACAGCCGTTCAATGCCCCATAGGATTTCCTTTTGGTGTGGAGTGATGGTATTGTGATGGCTACAGTGTTTTGGTGTGGAGTGATGGTATTGTGATGGCTACAGTGTTTTGGTGTGGAGTGATGGTATTGTGATGGCTACAGTGTTTTGGTATGGAGTGATGGTATTGTATAGTGATGGCTACAGTGTTTTGGTGTGGAGTGATGGTATTGTGATGGCTACAGTGTTTTGGTGTGGAGTGATGACTACAGTGTTTTGGTGTGGAGTGATGGTATTGTGATGGCTGCAGTGTTTTGGTGTGGAGTGATGACTACAGTGTTTTGGTGTGGAGTGATGGTATTGTGATGGCTACAGTGTTTTGGTGTGGAGTGATGGTATTGTATACTAATAGCTACAGTGTTTTGGTATGGAGTGATGGTATTGTATAGTGATGGCTACAGTGTTTTGGTGTGGAGTGATGGTATTGTGATGGCTACAGTGTTTTGGTGTGGAGTGATGACTACAGTGTTTTGGTGTGGACTGATGGTATTGTATAGTGATAGCTACAGTGTTTTGGTGTGGAGTGATGGTATAGTGATGGCTACAGTGTTTTGGTGTGGAGTGATGGTATTGTGATGGCTGCAGTGTTTTGGTGTGGAGTGATGAATACAGTGTTTTGGTGTGGAGTGATGGTATTGTATAGTGATGGCTACAGTGTTTTGGTGTGGAGTGATGACTACAGTGTTTTGGTGTGGAGTGATGGTATTGTGATGGCTGCAGTGTTTTGGTGTGGAGTGATGACTACAGTGTTTTGGTGTGGAGTGATGGTATTGTGATGGCTACAGTGTTTTGGTGTGGAGTGATGGTATTGTATACTGATAGCTACAGTGTTTTGGTGTGGAGTGATGGTATTGTGATGGCTACAGTGTTTTGGTGTGGAGTGATGACTACAGTGTTTTGGTGTGGAGTGATGGTATTGTATAGTGATAGCTACAGTGTTTTGGTGTGGAGTGATGGTATAGTGATGGCTACAGTGTTTTGGTGTGGAGTGATGGTATTGTGATGGCTACAGTGTTTTGGTGTGGAGTGATGACTACAGTGTTTTGGTGTGGAGTGATGGTATAGTGATGGCTTCAGTGTTTTGGTGTAGAGTGATGGTATTGTAATGTGATGGCTACAATGTTTTGGTGTGGAGTGATGGTATAGTGATGGCTACAGTGTTTTGGTGTGGAGTGATGGTATTGTAATGTGATGGCTACAGTGTTTTGGTGTGGAGTGATGGTATTGTGATGGCTACAGTGTTTTGGTGTGGAGTGATGACTACAGTGTTTTGGTGTGGAGTGATGGTATTGTATAGTGATAGCTACAGTGTTTTGGTGTGGAGTGATGGTATAGTGATGGCTACAGTGTTTTGGTGTGGAGTGATGGTATTGTGATGGCTACAGTGTTTTGGTGTGGAGTGATGACTACAGTGTTTTGGTGTGGAGTGATGGTATAGTGATGGCTTCAGTGTTTTGGTGTGGAGTGATGGTATTGTGATGACTACAGTGTTTTGGTGTGGAGTGATGGTATAGTGATGGCTTCAGTGTTTTGGTGTAGAGTGATGGTATTGTAATGTGATGGCTACAATGTTTTGGTGTGGAGTGATGGTATAGTGATGGCTACAGTGTTTTGGTGTGGAGTGATGGTTTTGTAATGTGATGGCTACAGTGTTTTGGTGTGGAGTGATGGTATTGTGATGGCTACAGTGTTTTGGTGTGGAGTGATGGTATTGTGATGGCTACAGTGTTTTGGTGTGGAGTGATGGTATAGTGATGGCTACAGTGTTTTGGTGTGGAGTGATGGTATTGTGATGGCTACAGTGTTTTGGTGTGGAGTGATGGTATTGTGATGGCTACAGTGTTTTGGTGTGGAGTGATGGTATTGTGATGGCTACAGTGTTTTGGTGTGGAGTGATGGTATTGTGATGGCTACAGTGTTTTGGTGTGGAGTGATGGTATTGTGATGGCTACAGTGTTTTGGTGTGGAGTGATGGTATTGTGATGGCTACAGTGTTTTGGTGTGGAGTGATGGTATTGTAATGTGATGGCTACAGTGTTTTGGTGTGGAGTGATGGTATTGTAATGTGATGGCTACAGTGTTTTGGTGTGGAGTGATGGTATTGTGATGGCTACAGTGTTTTGGTGTGGAGTGATGGTATTGTGATGGCTACAGTGTTTTGGTGTGGAGTGATGGTATTGTGATGGCTACAGTGTTTTGGTGTGGAGTGATGGTATTGTGATGGCTACAGTGTTTTGGCGTAGAGTGATGGTATTGTATTGTACATTGTGTTGTCTTTATCTTTTCTATATTCTTGGTTCAGTTTCATACCTGACAGATTGTGTGTATCCTCTCCCTCTTATCTCTACCCTCCATACCCAATATTAGGATATGTTTGGTGGTGTGGTGATGTTCCTCCCCTCCTCTCTACCCTCCATACCCAAAATTAGGATATATTTGGTGGTGTGGTGATGTTCCTCCCCTCCTCTCTACCCTCCATACCCAATATTAGGATATATTTGGTGGTGGGGTGATGTTCCTCCCCTCCTCTCTACCCTCCATACCCAATATTAGGATATATTTGGTGGTGGGGTGATGTTCCTCCCCTCCTCTCTACCCTCCATACCCAATATTAGGATATGTTTGGTGGTGGGGTGATGTTCCTCCCCTCCTCTCTACCCTCCATACCCAATATTAGGATATGTTTGGTGGTGGGGTGATGTTCCTCCCCTCCTCTCTACCCTCCATACCCAATATTAGGATATGTTTGGTGGTGAGGTGACGTTCCTCCCCTCCTCTCTCCCCCAGGCTCCAGTCCCAGGACCAAGCTGCGTGCAGTCATACTAGACCCAGAGGTGGTGTTTGTGGCTAACCTGATGAGAGCCGATGCGCCGGCCCTGGTTGCCTCCTTCCAATGTGACTTCAGTCTGATGCTAGAGCCTGGGGGAGGGCCCCCTGGGGGAGGGCCCGGGGCCCCTGGGGGACAAAGCATGACGGCCAACCTCAGAGAGCTCAAAGTTCTGGCCTGTCCCTTCATCAGGACCAATGAGACCAAGGTGGTCACCACGGTGAGCATAAAATAGCTTTTAATAGACGTTTTTTTTTTGGAGACCCTCTACACTGCATCTAAATGTCACTACTGTAAAAGCATCAGCTGGGATATAAGCATGATTCAAAGATATTTCCTATTGCGTTTTTAAAACGTTTTCTTTGAAATTATATTCGAATTGAATCCAACTCCCTAAATGCTTCTTTCTCATTGGTCTTCAGGTGCTACGTCCGTGTTCTGTCTTCCTGGAAACCAAAACCCACCCCAACCAACCCCTTACCGGCTGTGTGACTGTGGAGGAAGTCTTTATCAAAGTAGGTTGCATCCCTTCTTTGTCAGGTTTAGTTTGGTAAAAAAATGTTATGGCAGAGTGTACCAATGTGCTCTGAGTAGGAGGTCTTCACGGGTCCAATGGACCTGGGGCTTTCCCATCCCCGGACTTCATTAGCATAAATAATAAACGTTTATGTATAATGGACTAATAGCTGCCATAGCTAGGTTATTTATCATCAAATATGATAACGTAATACTTGGCATGGACTGCATCAAACCAGGACGAGAAGTTAACGTTAGCTTAGCTAGGCTAACTGAGGCGGCATCAAACCAGGACGAGAAGTTAACGTTAGCTTAGCTAGGCGGCGTCAAACCAGGACGAGAAGTTAACGTTAGCTTAGCTAGGCTAACTGAGGCGGCATCGAACCAGGACGAGAAGTTAACGTTAGCTTAGCTAGGCTAACTGAGGCGGCATCAAACCAGGACGAGAAGTTAATGTTAGCTAGGCTAACTGAGGCGGCATCAAACCAGGACGAGAAGTTAACGTTAGCTAGGCTAACTGAGGCGGCGTCAAACCAGGACGAGAAGTTAACGTTAGCTAGGCTAACTGAGGCGGCATCAAACCAGGACGAGAAGTTAACGTTAGCTAGGCTAACTGAGGCGGCATCAAACCAGGACGAGAAGTTAACGTGGGTCGCTGTAGCCTACCTGTTGACTCTGGGTCGCTGAGAGACCCGTGATATATACCCGAGACCCGTGACATTATTTTGAGTTCTGGATCCGGGCCCTCTCAGGTATTCGGGTACAGGTGGATCCATGAAGACCTCTAGCTCTGAGTGCTCGGGAGTGAGAAATGGTTTGAATTATTGAACCGCCTCGTGCACTGAGAGGCTACTTCTGAACATAGACGTCAATCAAGATCGTCATTGCGATCGATATTTTCAATTGATCGTCACACATAAGAATCCCGCTGACTTCCCCCGTATGAATAAAGTAGAAAAGAAATACCTGACACGCTCTTCCCTTCCCTCTCTCAGATCTCCCCTGTCATCCTGAACACAGTGATGACCATCACGGCAGCCATGACGGCCAAACCCAAAGACGAGGCAGCAGAGGAGGAGAAGACTGAGGTCCGCAACCTGTGGTCCACCATGAACATCTACACCTGCAACTACTGGTTCCTGGGAGTGGACTCTGCCAGCGAGGTACAGATACTACGGTTGGGGTTCAATTCCATTTCAATGCCAGTCAATTCGGGAAGTACACTGAGAAAAATCGGAATAGGAATTTAGTTTACTTTCTGAATTGACCTGGAATTTAAATTGAATACCTCTTTAATATGTTCTATTGAGGTCTAGAACCTTCTGTCTCTATACAAGAACCTTCTGTCTCTATACAAGAACCTTCTGTCTCTATACAAGAACCTTCTGTCTCTATACAAGAACCTTCTGTCTCTATACAAGAACCTTCTGTCCCTATACAATAACCGTCTGTCTCTATACAATAACCTTCTGTCTCTATACAATAACCGTCTGTCTCTATACAAGAACCTTCTGTCCCTATCTGTCTCTATACAATAACCTTCTGTCTCTATACAAGAGCCTTCTGTCTCTATACAAGAACCTTCTGTCTCTATACAATAACCTTCTGTCTCTGTACAAGAACCTTCTGTCTCTGTACAAGGACCTTCTGTCTCTGTACAAGAACCTTCTGTCTCTATACAATAACCTTCTGTCTCTATACAATAACCGTCTGTCTCTATACAAGAACCTTCTGTCCCTATCTGTCTCTATACAATAACCTTCTGTCTCTATACAAGAGCCTTCTGTCTCTATACAAGAACCTTCTGTCTCTATACAAGGACCTTCTGTCTCTGTACAAGAACCTTCTGTCTCTGTACAAGGACCTTCTGTCTCTGTACAAGAACCTTCTGTCTCTATACAAGAACCTTCTGTCTCTGTACAAGAACCTTCTGTCTCTGTACAAGAACCTTCTGTCTCTGTACAAGAACCTTCTGTCTCTATACAATAACCTTCTGTCTCTGTACAAGAACCTTCTGTCTCTGCACAAGAACCTTCTGTCTCTATACAAGAACCTTCTGTCTCTGTACAAGAACCTTCTGTCTCTATACAAGAACCTTCTGTCTCTATACAAGAACCTTCTGTCTCTATACAATAACCTTCTGTCTCTATACAAGAACCTTCTGTCTCTGTACAATAACCTTCTGTCTCTGTACAATAACCTTCTGTCTCTATACAAGAACCTTCTGTCCCTATCTGGCTCTATACAAGGACCTTCTGTCCCTATCTGTCTCTATACAAGAACCTTCTGTCTCTATACAAGGACCTTCTGTCTCTGTACAAGAACCTTCTGTCTCTATACAAGAACCTTCTGTCTCTATACAAGAACCTTCTGTCTCTATACAAGAACCTTCTGTCTCTGTACAAGAACCTTCTGTCTCTGTACAATAACCTTCTGTCTCTATACAAGAACCTTCTGTCTCTATACAAGAACCTTCTGTCTCTATACAATAACCTTCTGTCTCTGTACAAGAACCTTCTGTCTCTGTACAAGAACCTTCTGTCTCTGTACAAGAACCTTCTGTCTCTATACAAGAACCTTCTGTCTCTATACAAGAACCTTCTGTCTCTATACAAGAACCTTCTGTCTCTATACAATAACCTTCTGTCTCTGTACAAGAACCTTCTGTCTCTGTACAAGAACCTTCTGTCTCTATACAAGAACCTTCTGTCTCTGTACAAGAACCTTCTGTCTCTATACAAGAACCTTCTGTCTCTATACAAGAACCTTCTGTCTCTATACAAGAACCTTCTGTCTCTATACAAGAACCTTCTGTCTCTGTACAATAACCTTCTGTCTCTATGCAAGAACCTTCTGTCCCTATCTGTCTCTATACAAGAACCTTCTGTCTCTATACAAGAACCTTCTGTCTCTATACAAGAACCTTCTGTCTCTATACAAGAACCTTCTGTCTCTATACAATAACCTTCTGTCTCTGTACAAGAACCTTCTGTCTCTGTACAAGAACCTTCTGTCTCTATACAAGAACCTTCTGTCTCTGTACAAGAACCTTCTGTCTCTATACAAGAACCTTCTGTCTCTATACAAGAACCTTCTGTCTCTGTACAAGAACCTTCTGTCTCTGTACAATAACCTTCTCTCTCTATACAAGGACCTTCTGTCCCTATCTGTCTCTATACAAGAACCTTCTGTCTATATACAAGAACCTTCTGTCTCTATACAAGAACCTTCTGTCTCTATACAAGAACCTTCTGTCTCTGTACAAGAACCTTCTGTCTCTATACAAGAACCGTCTGTCCCTATAGGATGTATAGACCTTCTGTCCTCCCAGGAACATTTGGGCTCTCCGTTTACCTTCACTCTGCACCTTTGTTGTTGTATTCTCTTACCTACAAATGACATTAAACCTTAACATGACTTTCCCATCCAGGTGACGGAGAGTTTCAGTGACCAGGACGGACGTAACTTTGGGGAGAGTTTCAAGGTGGATGTGAAGGTTATTCAGGTGACCATGGAGTCTGGTCTGGGCCACAGGACGGTCCCCCTGCTGCTGGCTGAGAGCTCTCTGTCTGGGACGGCCAAGAACTGGTCCTCCCTCCTCTACCTCTGCTCTGACATGACCCTGGAGGTGAGGACTGGAGCTTTTTACACTACTCTCAAGTATCGTCCTAACGGACGTCCTCTTCCTGTACGTACAGGAGCTTGTCATGTGTTTTCTTGTAGGAAGTCAGTAGGAGGACAAACAGCTGTTCTTTAGTCTTTGTGAATTACCTACTGATGTAGGGATACTTGTTACCTTTGGCATTCATGTGTGCATTGGGCTCCGGTGTGGCTCAGCGGTCTAAAGGAGCTGCATCTCAGTGCAAGAGGGGGGCCCGTAGGGCGTCGTCCGGGTTTGGCCCGGGGTAGGCCCGCCATTGTAAATAACAATTTGTTCTTAACTGACTTGCCTAGTTAAATAAAGGTAAAATAAAAAATAAACCTTTTGACTACCTGTGTTCTTTGAATTTCGTCATCAATAAAATGTGTTGATTGAAATTGATATGGATGCCGATTTTGACACTGTGACTATGTTGACTGTCAACAGGTGAACTACTTCAATGAGACCCATGCTGTCTGGGAACCGCTGATAGAGAGAGTGGAGGACGGCAAACGCAGGTGGAACCTCAAGCTAGAGGTACGCTGAATAACCCTAACCAACCTCGTAGTGGAACCTCAACCTAGAGGTATGCTGAGTAACCCTAACCAACCTCGTAGTGGAACCTCAACCTAGAGGTACGCTGAATAACCCTAACCAACCTCGTAGTGGAACCTCAACCTAGAGGTACGCTGAGTAACCCTAACCAACCTCGTAGTGGAACCTCAACCAAGAGGTACGCTGAATAACCCTAACCAACCTCGTAGTGGAACCTCAACCAAGAGGTACGCTGAGTAACCCTAACCAACCTCGTAGTGGAACCTCAACCTAGAGGTACGCTGAGTAACCCTAACCAACCTCGTAGTGGAACCTCAACCTAGAGGTATGCTGAGTAACCCTAACCAACCTCGTAGTGGAACCTCAACCTAGAGGTACGCTGAATAACCCTAACCAACCTCGTAGTGGAACCTCAACCTAGAGGTACGCTGAGTAACCCTAACCAACCTCGTAGTGGAACCTCAACCTAGAGGTATGCTGAGTAACCCTAACCAACCTCGTAGTGGAACCTCAACCAAGAGGTACGCTGAATAACCCTAACCAACCTCGTAGTGGAACCTCAACCAAGAGGTACGCTGAATAACCCTAACCAACCTCGTAGTGGAACCTCAACCTAGAGGTATGCTGAGTAACCCTAACCAACCTCGTAGTGGAACCTCAATCTAGAGGTACGCTGAGTAACCCTAACCAACCTCGTAGTGGAACCTCAACCTAGAGGTACGCTGAGGAACCCTAACCAACCTCGTAGTGGAACCTCAACCTAGAGGTACGCTGAGGAACCCTAACCAACCTCGTAGTGGAACCTCAACCTAGAGGTACGCTGTGGAACCTCAACCTAGAGGTACGCTGTGGAACCTCAACCTAGAGTTACGCTGAGTAACCCTAACTAACCTCGTAGTGGAACCTCAACCTAGAGGTACGCTGAGGAACCCTAACCAACCTCGTAGTGGAACCTCAACCTAGAGGTACGCTGAGGAACCCTAACCAACCTCATAGTGGAACCTCAACCTAGAGGTACGCTGAGGAACCCTAACCAACCTCGTAGTGGAACCTCAACCTAGAGGTACGCTGAGTAACCCTAACCAGCCTCGTTTGGAACCTCAACCTAGAGGTACGCTGACTAACCCTAACCAGCCTCGTAGTGGAACCTCAACCTAGAGGTACGCTGAGTAACCCTAACCAGCCTCGTAGTGGAACCTCAACCTAGAGGTACGCTGAGTAACCCTAACCAACCTCGTAGTGGAACCTCAACCTAGAGGTACGCTGAGTAACCCTAACCAACCTCGTAGTGGAACCTCAACCTAGAGGTACGCTGAGGAACCCTAACCAACCTCATAGTGGAACCTCAACCTAGAGGTACGCTGAGGAACCCTAACCAACCTCGTAGTGGAACCTCAACCTAGAGGTACGCTGAGTAACCCTAACCAGCCTCGTTTGGAACCTCAACCTAGAGGTACGCTGACTAACCCTAACCAGCCTCGTAGTGGAACCTCAACCTAGAGGTACGCTGAGTAACCCTAACCAGCCTCGTAGTGGAACCTCAACCTAGAGGTACGCTGAGTAACCCTAACCAACCTCGTAGTGGAACCTCAACCTAGAGGTACGCTGAATAACCCTAACCAACCTCATAGTGGAACCTCAACCTAGAGGTACGCTGAGTAGCCCTAACCAACTTCGTAGTGGAACCTCAACCTAGAGGTATGCTGAGTAACCCTAACCAACCTCGTAGTGGAACCTCAAGCTATATAAACATGATTACGCTGTAGATTAGCAAAACTCTGAAACACAACACGTTTGTATTTCATTCAACGACCTCGTATGGATGGATCGATAGACCTATAGATTGGTATCTCTCTTAATTCAGTATTCAGTGTTTGTGTTCACCGTGTCGTCCTCCTCCACCCTGCAGATGAAGAACAACCCCGTGCAGGATAAGAGCCCTGTTCCCGGGGATGACTTCGTGGTTCTCCCCGAGCCACGCACCGCCATCAACATCTGTTCCAAAGACACCATGAACATTACCGTCTCTAAGTGCTGCCTCAATGTGTTAACCAACCTGGCCAAGGTAGAGACACACACACACACACACACACACACACACACACACACACACACACACACACACCAACACACATACACACCAACACACACACACCAACACACACCAACACACACACACACATACATACCAACACACACACACCAACACACACACCGACACACGACAGAAAACACTCTCCGTATAATTCGGTTCTGATGGCCAGCTACTGATTTTTTCCCCACAGTTCTTCCTATGAACGTCTGACCCGTTTCTCCAGCCCTAGTTAAAGCCATTCCTAGACTAAACATCAATATCATTGGTCCTGTTTTTAACCCAGGACTAGATTCATCTAGGTCCCACAAACCAACCTAAAAAATGTTGAACATTTCAGCACGTTTATTCACAGTACGTTCTGTCATTTCTGCTCAGGCATTCTCTGAGGGCACAGCCTCTACCTTTGACCACAGTCTGAAGGAGAAGGCCCCCTTCACCATCCGTAATGCGCTGGGCATCCCTCTCACCGTGCAGCACAGTGCCAACCTGCGGGTGGTGGCCTCCCCCGGGCAGGGCAAGCTCCACGAGGTGGGGGTAGGGCAGAGCGTGGACCTGGAGTACTCTGGGTCGGGAACCTCGACACGGGGCAAACTGTCTGCTTTGCAACGTCAGGAGAGCTGCCTCTTCAACCTCAGCATCGGTCAGTAGACTACTGTATATTTATTTATACGTTTATTTATTTACCTTTATTTAACGAGGCAAGTCAGTTAAGAACAAATTCTTATTTTAAATGACGACCTAGGAACAGTGGGTTAACTGGTCTAGGAACAGTGGGTTAACTGGTCTAGGAACAGTGGGGTTAACTGGTCTAGGAACAGTGGGTTAACTGGTCTAGGAACAGTGGGTTAACTGGTCTAGGAACAGTGGGTTAACTGGTCTAGGAACAGTGGGTTAACTGCCTGTTCAGGGGAAGAACGACAGATTTGAACTTGCAACCTTTCGGTTACTAGTCCAACACTCTAACCAGTAGGCTACCTGCTGGTTACTAGTCCAACACTCTAACCACTAGGCTACCTGCTGGTTACTAGTCCAACACTCTAACCACTAGGCTACCTGCTGGTTACTAGTCCAATGCTCTAACCACTAGGCTACCTGCTGGTTACTAGTCCAACACTATAACCACTAGGCTACCTGCTGGTTACTAGTCCAACACTCTAACCACTAGACTACCTGCTGGTTACTAGTCCAACGCTCTAACCACTAGGCTACCTGCTGGTTACTAGTCCAACGCTCTAACCACTAGGCTACCTGCTGGTTACTAGTCCAACGCTCTAACCACTAGGCTACCTGCTGGTTACTAGTCCAACGCTCTAACCACTAGACTTCCTGCTGGTTACTAGTCCAACGCTCTAACCACTAGACTACCTGCTGGTTACTAGTCCAACACTCTAACCACTAGGCTACCTGCTGGTTACTAGCCCAACACTCTAACCACTAGGCTATCTGTTGGTTACTAGTCCAACACTCTAACGACTAGTCTACCTGCTGGTTACTGACCCAACACTCTAACCACTAGGGTACCTGCTGGTTACTGGTCCAATGCTCTAACCACTAGGCTACCTGCTGGTTACTAGTCCAACACTCTAACCACTAGTCTACCTGCTGGTTACTAGTCCAACACTCTAACCACTACCTGCTACCTGCTGGTTACTGCTCCAACACTCTAACCACTACCTGCTACCTGCTGGTTACTGCTCCAACACTCTAACCAGTACCTGCTACCTGCTGGTTACTAGTCCAACACTCTAACCACTAGGCTACCTGATGGTTACTAGTCCAACGCTCTAACCACTAGGCTACCTGCTGGTTACTAGTCCAACACTCTAACCACTAGGCTACCTGCTGGTTACTAGCCCAACGCTCTAACCACTAGGCTACCTGCTGGTTACTAGTCCAACACTAACCACTAGGCTACCTGCTGGTTACTAGCCCAACGCTTTAACCACTAGGCTACCTGCTGGTTACTAGTCCAACACTAACCACTAGGCTACCTGCTGGTTACTAGTCCAACACTCTAACCACTAGACTACCTGCTGGTTACTAGTCCAACGCTCTAACCACTAGACTTCCTGCTGGTTACTAGTCCAACGCTCTAACCACTAGACTACCTGCTGGTTACTAGTCCAACACTCTAACCACTAGGCTACCTGCTGGTTACTAGCCCAACACTCTAACCACTAGGCTATCTGTTGGTTACTAGTCCAACACTCTAACCACTAGGCTACCTGCTGGTTACTAGTCCAACACTCTAACCACTAGGCTACCTGCTGGTTACTAGTCCAACACTCTAACCTCTAGGCTATCTGTTGGTTACTAGTCCAACACTCTAACCACTAGTCTACCTGCTGGTTACTGACCCAACACTCTAACCACTAGGGTACCTGCTGGTTACTGGTCCAATGCTCTAACCACTAGGCTACCTGCTGGTTACTAGTCCAACACTCTAACCACTAGTCTACCTGCTGGTTACTAGTCCAACACTCTAACCACTACCTGCTACCTGCTGGTTACTGCTCCAACACTCTAACCAGTACCTGCTACCTGCTGGTTACTAGTCCAACACTCTAACCACTAGGCTACCTGATGGTTACTAGTCCAACGCTCTAACCACTAGTCTACCTGCTGGTTACTAGTCCAACACTCTAACCACTAGGCTACCTGCTGGTTACTAGCCCAACGCTCTAACCACTAGGCTACCTGCTGGTTACTAGTCCAACACTAACCACTAGGCTACCTGCTGGTTACTAGTCCAACACTATAACCACTAGGCTACCTGCTGGTTACTAGTCCAACGCTCTAACCACTAGGCTACCTGCTGGTTACTAGTCCAACACTATAACCACTAGGCTACCTGCTGGTTACTAGCCCAACGCTTTAACCACTAGGCTACCTGCTGGTTACTAGTCCAACACTCTAACCACTAGGCTACCTGCTGGTTACTAGTCCAACGCTCTAACCACTAGGCTACCTGCTGGTTACTAGCCCAACACTCTAACCACTAGGCTACCTGCTGGTTACTAGTCCAACACTCTAACCACTACCTGCCACCTCCATATAGGGTAGTACTGTACATGTTGCTTGATGTGGTCTCTCCTGGTTCGGCTTCTTTTACATTCCAACAGAGTTTTCACGTCTCTGTTTCTAGTCCTGCACTAAAGGGTAGGGAATAGTTCCTTTTCCCTGTGTTTGAACGGGATTTGAACCGAACAGCTCGGCATGGGATTTTTAAAATGTTATTCCTCTGCCATTGGGTAATAAATAGTCAGTAGCTTGAACAATGTCCACTGGTCTGTCTCCTCCTCAGTTCCTACAGGTTACAGTGAGATCTCCAACATGGTGGTGGATCAGCCTGGCAGGAGGCTGTATAACGTGAGAGATCCTGTGCTGCAGGAGAACGTGTCTGTGTTGGTACAGATTGACGCCTCAGAAGGAAACAAGGTCATCACCGTCCGATCTCCGCTACAGGTCAGCAAATCACTATGGAGCTGTCCTCCATCACTCTCTCTATGGAGCTGTCCTCCATCACTCTCTCTATGGAGCTGTCCTCCATCACTCTCTCTATGGAGCTGTTCTCCATCACTCTCTCTATGGAGCTGTTCTCCATCACTCTCTCTATGGAGCTGTCCTCCATCACTCTCTCTATGGAGCTGTCCTCCATCACTCTCTATGTAGCTGTCCTCCATCACTCTCTATGGAGCTGTCCTCCATCACTCTCTCTATGGAGCTGTCCTCCATCACTCTCTCTATGGAGCTGTTCTCCATCACACTCTCTATGGAGCTGTCCTCCATCACTCTCTATGGAGCTGTCCTCCATCACTCTCTATGTAGCTGTCCTCCATCACTCTCTATGTAGCTGTCCTCCATCACTCTCTATGGAGCTGTCCTCCATCACTCTCTATGGAGCTGTCTTCTATCACTCTCTCTATGGAGCTGTCCTCCATCACTCTCTCTATGGAGCTGTCCTCCATCACTCTCTATGTAGCTGTCCTCCATCACGCTCTATGGAGCTGTCCTCCATCACTCTCTATGGAGCTGTCCTCCATCACTCTCTATGGAGCTGTCTTCTATCACTCTCTCTATGGAGCTGTCCTCCATCACTCTCTCTATGGAGCTGTCCTCCATCACTCTCTATGTAGCTGTCCTCCATCACGCTCTATGGAGCTGTCCTCCATCACTCTCTATGGAGCTGTCTTCTATCACTCTCTCTATGGAGCTGTCCTCCATCACTCTCTCTATGGAGCTGTCCTCCATCACTCTCTATGTAGCTGTCCTCCATCACGCTCTATGGAGCTGTCCTCCATCACTCTCTATGGAGCTGTCTTCTATCACTCTCTCTATGGAGCTGTCCTCCATCACTCTCTCTATGGAGCTGTCCTCCATCACTCTCTATGGAACTGTCTTCCATCACTCTATGGAGCTGTCCTCCATCACTCTCTCTATGGAACTGTCCTCCTGTAGGCTATAGACACTCAACAGCTTTCAGTAGAGAGTAACAAGTCTTGTGGACTAGCAACATGAACGCAGCTGATATTAAAATACATTTGATTTATTCAGCACTTTTCAATTACAGTAAAATCTGTGTTTTTGTTTCCATTGAGTCAAAAAAAAGGATGATGTCATCCTTAACTGACTGTTTTTCAACGTGGTTTTGTGTTTCAGATCCAGAACCATTTCTCAGTGCCGTTTACCATCCTGAAGTATTGTCCCACATCCAGAGGGATGGTTAATATAGGACTGGCAGAGCCCGAGAGAGAGTCTGATGTAGCCCTGGACTCGTACAGGTAATAACCATGTTGGTAGGACAGGTAATAACCATGTTGGTAGGACAGGTAATGACCATGTTGGTAGCCCTGGACTCCTACAGGTAATAACCATGTTGGTAGCCCTGGACTCCTACAGGTAATAACCATGTTGGTAGGACAGGTAATCACCATGTTGGTAGGACAGGTAATGACCATGTTGGTAGCCCTGGACTCATTCAGGTAATAACCATGTTGGTAGGACAGGTAATGACCATGTTGGTAGGACAGGTAATGACCATGTTGGTAGGACAGGTAATAACCATGTTGGTAGGACAGGTAATAACCATGTTGGTAGGACAGGTAATAACCATGTTGGTAGGACAGGTAATAACCATGTTGGTAGGACAGGTAATAACCATGTTGGTAGGACAGGTAATAAACATGTTGGTAGTATAGGTAATAACCATGTTGGTAGTATAGGTAATAACCGTGTTGGTAGGACAGGTAATAACCATGTTGGTAGACCTGGACTCCTACAGGTAATAACCATGTTGGTAGGACATGTAATAACCATGTTGGTAGGACAGGTAATAACCATGTTGGTAGCCCTGGACTCCTACAGGTAATAACCATGTTGGTAGGACAGGTAATAACCATGTTGGTAGCCCTGGACTCATACAGGTAATAACCGTGTTGGTAGGACAGGTAATAACCATGTTGGTAGCCCTGAACTCCTACAGGTAATAACCATGTTGGTAGGACTGGTAATAACCATGTTGGTAGGACTGGTAATAACCATGTTGATAGGACAGGTAATAACCATGTTGGTAGCCCTGTACTCATACAGGTAATAACCATGTTGGTAGGACAGGTAATAACCATGTTGGTAGGACTGGTAATAACCATGTTGGTAGGACTGGTAATAACCATGTTGGTAGCCCTGGACTCCTACAGGTAATAACCATGTTGGTAGGACAGGTAATGACCATGTTGGTAGGACAGGTAATAACCATGTTGGTAGCCCTGGACTCGTCAAAGGATTAACCATGTCGGTAGCCCTGGACTCGTACAGGGAATAACCATGTTGGTTTCACAGAGACCTTCACAGAGACCTTACACAGGGACCTTTTATACAGAGTGTAACACAGAGTGTACTTACCAGGGGCCATTTTGGTGCACGTTACACAACACTTCCTGTTTCTGTAAATGTGTTCTCAGTCAACCTATCACGTAAAATAAGGTTAATTAATTTTGATTCAGTTTCACCTGGTAAGACCACTTCTCCTGAACAGTAGGAGGAACTGTGTAGTTGTTGCTGTCCTCCTCAGACAGCACACATTTATGACACCAGGCACTCGTACTTGTGTCCACCAACGAGTGTTCTCGTAACTTCTCCGTGAATTGCCATAATTATATTTGCTACTTATCATCGTAGGAAGCGAGATACACTTTTACCGAGTGTTTGCACGTGTGAGCCGCACGTCGCAAATGTACTCGAAGGACAATTTTACATCATTATATTGGTTAATTATCGAATGAATGGACAGCTCTATTTCAACATAGCTTCTGAAAGGCCGGTGATCGCAGCGTACAGACAAAGGATACTATTTATGAGATGCTAATCATAAACAGGAAATTAAGAGGTTGATGTGTGATGAGCTGGGTAGCTTGGGAGATCCAGGTGTCCCCTTGCTCAATCTCAGTATCTGTTATCCGGCTCGAAGGACCACGTTCGAGAGAGTGGCACCATAAATATTCTAGTGCTTTCAGCAAGTATTTTAGTACTTTCTACGAGTATTCTAGTGCTTTAAATTAGTATTCTAGTGCTTTAAATGAGTATTTTAGTGCTTTAAATGAGTATTCTAGTGCTTTCTACGAGTATTCTAGTGCTTTCTACGAGTATTCTAGTGCTTTCTACGAGTATTCTAGTGCTTTAAATTAGTATTCTAGTGCTTTAAATTAGTATTTTAGTGCTTTAAATTAGTATTCTAGTGCTTTCAACAAGTATTCTAGTGCTTTCTACGAGTATTCTAGTGCTTTAAATTAGTATTTTAGTGCCTTAAATTAGTATTCTAGTGCTTTCTACGAGTATTCTAGTGCTTTCTATGAGTATTCTAGTGCTTTCAACAAGTATTCTAGTGCTTTAAATGAGTATTTTAGTGCTTTAAATTAGTATTCTAGTGCTTTCTACGAGTATTCTAGTGCTTTCAACAAGTATTCTAGTGCTTTCAACAAGTATTCTAGTGCTTTCAACCAGTATTCTAGTGCTTTCTACGAGTATTCTAGTGCTTTCTACGAGTATTCTAGTGCTTTCAACAAGTATTCTAGTGCTTTCTACGAGTATTCTAGTGCTTTAAACCAGTATTCTAGTGCTTTAAATTAGTATTTTAGTGCTTTCAACCAGTATTCTAGTGCTTTCTACGAGTATTCTAGTGCTTTCTACGAGTATTCTAGTGCTTTCAACCAGTATTCTAGTGCTTTAAATTAGTATTTTAGTGCTTTCAACTAGTATTCTAGTGCTTTCTACGAGTATTCTAGTGCTTTCAAACAAGCATTCTAGTGCTTTCAACAAGTATTCTAGTGCTTTCAACAAGTATTAACCCCCTAGACCCACCGGTGCGTCAATATAAGTTGCATAACAAAAGATTCCCCTTCAAAATCCGACAGTTTAACTTAGAGATGGTTTTATTACATTGGATGCGTATCAATCAGTTTCCGTATCAATCCACTGCATTCACTAGTGTCGCGTTTCAGTATCAATCCACTGCAGTCACTAGTGTCGCGTTTCAGTATCAATCCACTGCATTCACTAGTGTCGCGTTTCAGTATCAATCCACTGCAGTCACTAGTGTCGCGTTTCAGTATCAATCCACTGCATTCACTAGTGTCGCGTTTCAGTATCAATCCACTGCAGTCACTAGTGTCGCGTTTCAGTATCAATCCACTGCATTCACTAGTGTCGCGCTTCAGTATCAATCCAGTGCAGTCACTAGTGTCGCGTTTCAGTATCAATCCACTGCATTCACTAGTGTCACGTTTCAGTATCAATCCACTGCAGTCACTAGTGTCGCGTTTCCGTATCTGCGTTGAAATGTGGCAGAGGTAGAGAGGTGTTTTGTCAGACCATTAGAAATCCCGAAAATCACCAACTTATTTAGCATCCGAACGGTTTGACATACAAACTATAACCATATTTTATGGAAAGGATAGACTGTCACGAACACAACGGTTCAGAACCGTTTGTGCTACAAATTACTTGAAATTATCCGGAGCATCAGCATTTGTGGGTTTGATTACAGGCTCAAAATGGGCAGAAACAAAGACCTTTCTTCTGAAACTCGTCAGTCTGTTCTTCTTCTGAGAAATAAACGCTATTCCATGAGAGAAGTTGGCCAAGAAACTGAAGATCTGGTACAACGCTGTGTCCTACTCCCTTCACAGAACAGCAGTCTCAACGTCAACAGGGAAGAGGAGACTCCGGGATGCAAAGAAAAAGCCAAATCTCAGACTGGCCAATAAAAAGGAAAGATTAAGTTGAGCAAAAGGACACTGACACTGGACAGAGGAACTCTGCCTAGAAGGCCAGCATCCCGGAGTCGCCTCTTCGCTGTTGACGTTGAGACCGGTGTTTTGCGGGTACTATTTAATGAAGAGGTCAGTTGAGGACTTGTGAGGCGTCTGTTTCTCAAACGTGACACTCTAATGTACCTGTCCTCTTGCTCAGTTGTGTACCGGGGCCTCCCACTCCTCTTTCTATTCTGGTTAGAGCCAGTTTGCGCTGTTCTGTGAAGGGAGTAGTACACAGCGTTGTGCGAGATATCTAAAAAGGGTCCTAAAATTGTAAATCCATAGTTTGAACCATCTTAAAACAATTCCATATGTCAGCTTAGCGATTCCCAACCGCTTAGACTTACAGGGGTAAAACAAATATTCTAGAACTTTTAACAAATATTCTAGAACTTTAAACAAATATTCTAGAACTTTTCACAAATATTCTAGAACTTTTGTACAGACTTCCTGTCCTTACCTTGTTTCACTCCTCTCCTATGTTTAACTAGATTGTTAGTTATATGTGGTTAAATGTGGTCTCCTCATTATATGTGGTTACATGTGGCCTCCTCGTCTCTTCTCCCTCTATAGGTGTCAGCTAGGGTTATGTTTAACTAGATTGTTAGTTATATGTGGTTAAATGTGGTCTCCTCGTTATGTGGTTAAATGTGGTCTCCTCGTTATATGTGGTTAAATGTGGTCTCCTCGTCTTGTCGCCCTCTATAGGTGTCAACTCTTCCTCCAGCCAGCCGGGCACCTGGAGGGCCAGTACGGCCCGTCGTCTACCTGTATCGCCTGGAAGGAGCAGGTCCACCTGAGCTCTGAGGTGCGGTCCCTTCTCCAGTGTCCGTCGGCAGACAGCAGCTTCCTGCCCCTCCAGGTGACCACCTTGGCCACACCAGATCACCTGTCCTTCATTTCCTCCCAGCGAGAGGACGACTGGGACCCTGCCTACGTCATCCACCTCCACCCAGCTGTGACCCTCCGGAACCTTCTGCCTTACAGCATCAGATATCTACTGGAGGTAGTAACACTGAGATAACCTAAACATGAAGACAGTCACTAGGCTAGGATCTAACCCTAGACCTGTACCCTGCCTTACAGCATCAGATATCTACTGGAGGTAGTAACACTGAGATAACCTAAACATGAAGACTGTCACTAGGCTAGGATCTAACCCTAGACCTGTACCCTGCCTTACAGCATTATATATCTACTGGAGTTAGTAACGCTTAGATAACCTAAACATGAAGACTGTCACTAGGCTAGGATCTAACCCTGTACCCTGCCTTACAGCATTATATATCTACTAGAGGTAACTTTACACATTCCAGTGACTAAGGGAAGAAGTGTGTAGACTAAAAGATACAAGCACAAAATAACAATCAGCCAGCCACTAGACTTTGATTTCATTATTTCCTGTTGTTATGCCATGTTGAGATACCT
This sequence comes from Oncorhynchus mykiss, assembly GCF_013265735.2. Classification (NCBI taxonomy): domain Eukaryota; kingdom Metazoa; phylum Chordata; class Actinopteri; order Salmoniformes; family Salmonidae; genus Oncorhynchus; species Oncorhynchus mykiss. Next base: position 4,770,503 of record NC_048590.1, on the reverse strand, counting down.
CTACAATGCAAAGATACTTTCCTAACGGATACATTTTCATTACCCATTAATCCATCTCTCCAGGGCTCAGCAGAGTTCCATGAGCTCCAGGAGGGCAGCACGGCAGACGTCCTGAATGCCCGTATAGGAGGTGAGATCATGGAGATGGTCCTGGTTAAATACCAGGGTCGGAACTGGTCCGGACGTATCCGCATCGCCCAGGACACGCAGGAGTTCTTCCCCGTGTGCTTCACCTGCGACTCGGCCGAGAAGCTGACCGTGGACCTGAGCGTGCACGCGGCGCGGCTGCATGGACGTCTGACGCTGGCTGTGTTTAGCCCGTACTGGATCGTCAACAAGACGTCCAGGGTTCTGCAGTACCGCGCGGAGGACGTCTCCGTCAAACACGCGTCGGACTTCAGGGACGTCGTCCTCTTCTCCTTCAAAAAAAAGAACATCTTCAGCAAGAACAAGGCAGGAAAGACTGTTTTATTTTACCTTTATTTAACTAGGAAAGACTGTCTGACTGTCTTATTTTACCTTTATTTAACTAGGAAAGTCTGTCTGACTGTCTTATTTTACCTTTATTTAACTAGGAAAGACTGTCTGACTGTCTTATTTTACCTTTATTTAACTAGGAAAGTCTGTCTGACTGTCTTATTTTACCTTTATTTAACTAGGAAAGTCTGTCTGACTGTCTTATTTTACCTTTATTTAACTAGGAAAGTCTGTCTGACTGTTTTATTTTACCTTTATTTAACTAGGAAAGCTTCTGACTGTTTTATTTTACCTTTATTTAACTAGGCAAGTCTGTCTGACTGTCTTATTTTACCTTTATTTAACTAGGAAAGTCTGTCTGACTGTCTTATTTTACCTTTATTTAACTAGGAAAGTCTGTCTGACTGTCTTATTTTACCTTTATTTAACTAGGAAAGACTGTCTGACTGTCTTATTTTACCTTTATTTAACTAGGAAAGACTGTCTGACTGTCTTATTTTACCTTTATTTAACTAGGAAAGTCTGTCTGACTGTCTTATTTTACCTTTATTTAACTAGGAAAGTCTGTCTGACTGTCTTATTTGACCTTTATTTAACTAGGCAAGTCAGTTAAGAACATATTCTTATTTACAATGACGGCCTACCAAAAGGCCTCCTGCGGGGACGGGGGGCCTGGGATTAAAATAAATAAATACAATATAAATATAGGACAAGACACACATCACGACCATAGAGACAACACAACATAGAGAGAGACCTACAGTGCCTTGCGAAAGTATTCGGCCCCCTTGAACTTTGCGACCTTTTGCCACATTTCAGGCTTCAAACATAAAGATATAAAACTGTATTTTTTTGTGAAGAATCAACAACAAGTGGGACACAATCATGAAGTGGAACGACATTTATTGGATATTTCAAACTTTTTTAACAAATCAAAAACTGAAAAATTGGGCGTGCAAAATTATTCAGCCCCCTTAAGTTAATACTTTTTAGCGCCACCTTTTGCTGCGATTACAGCTGTAAGTCGCTTGGGGTATGTCTCTATCAGTTTTGCACATCGAGAGACTGACATTTTTTCCCATTCCTCCTTGCAAAACAGCTCGAGCTCAGTGAGGGTGGATGGAGAGCATTTGTGAACAGCAGTTTTCAGTTCTTTCCACAGATTCTTGATTGGATTCAGGTCTGGACTTTGACTTGGCCATTCTAACACCTGGATATGTTTATTTTTGAACCATTCCATTGTAGATTTTGCTTTATGTTTTGGATCATTGTCTTGTTGGAAGACAAATCTCCGTCCCAGTCTCAGGTCTTTTGCAGACTCCATCAGGTTTTCTTCCAGAATGGTCCTTTATTTGGCTCCATCCATCTTCCCATCAATTTTAACCATCTTCCCTGTCCCTGCTGAAGAAAAGCAGGCCCAAACCATGATTCTGCCACCACCATGTTTGACAGTGGGGATGGTGTGTTCAGGGTGATGAGCTGTGTTGCTTTTACGCCAAACATAACGTTTTGCATTGTTGCCAAAAAGTTCAATTTTGGTTTCATCTGACCAGAGCACCTTCTTCCACATGTTTGGTGTGTCTCCCAGGTGGCTTGTGGCAAACTTTAAACAACACTTTTTATGGATATCTTTAAGAAATGGCTTTCTTCTTGCCACTCTTCCATAAAGGCCAGATTTGTGCAATATATGACTGATTGTTGTCCTATGGACAAAGTCTCCCACCTCAGCTGTAGATCTCTGCAGTTCATCCAGAGTGATCATGGGCCTCTTGGCTGCATCTCTGATCAGTCTTCTCCTTGTATGAGCTGAAAGTTTAGAGGGACGCCCAGGTCTTGGTAGATTTGCAGTGGTCTGATACTCCTTCCATTTCAATATTATCGCTTGCACAGTGCTCCTTGGGATGTTTAAAGCTTGGGAAATATTTTTGTATCCAAATCCGGCTTTAAACTTCTTCACAACAGTATCTCGGACCTGCCTGGTGTGTTCCTTGTTCTTCATGATGCTCTCTGCGCTTTTAACGGACCTCTGAGACTATCACAGTGCAGGTGCATTTATACGGAGACTTGATTACACACAGGTGGATTGTATTTATCATCATTAGTCATTTAGGTCAACATTGGATCATTCAGAGATCCTCACTGAACTTCTGGAGAGAGTTTGCTGCACTGAAAGTAAAGGGGCTGAATAATTTTGCACGCCCAATTTTTCAGTTTTTGATTTGTTAAAAAAGTTTGAAATATCCAATAAATGTCGTTCCACTTCATGATTGTGTCCCACTTGTTGTCGATTCTTCACAAAAAAATACAGTTTTATATCTTTATGTTTGAAGCCTGAAATGTGGCAAAAGGTCGCAAAGTTCAAGGGGGCCGAATACTTTCGCAAGGCACTGTAAGACAACAACATAGCATGGCAGCAATACATGACAACACCGCATGGTAGCAACACAACATAACAACAACATGGTAGCAACACAACATGGTAGCAACACAACATGACAACAACATGGTAGCAACACAACATGGTAGCAACACAACATGACAACAACATGGTAGCAGCACAACATGGTAGCAACACAACATGACAACAACATGGTAGCAACACAACAACAACAACATGATAGCATCACAACATAACAACAACATGGTAGCAACACAACATGACAACAACATGGTAGCAACACAACATGACAACAACATGGTAGCAACACAACATGGCAACAACATGGTAGCAACACAACATGGCAACAACATGGTAGCAACACATGACAACAACATGGTAGCAACACATGACAACAACATGGTAGCAACACAACATGACAACAACATGGTAGCAACACAACATAACAACAACATGGTAGCAACACAACATGGCAACAACATGGTAGCAACACAACATGACAACAACATGGTAGCAACACAACATGACAACAACATGGTAGCAACACAACATGGCAACAACATGGTAGCAACACAACATAACAACAACATGGTAGCAACACAACATGACAACAACACAACATGGTACAAACATTATTGGACACAGACAACAGCAGAAAGGTCTAGAAAGTAGAGACAACAATACATCACACAAAGCAGACATAACTTTTCAGTAAGAGTGTCCATGATTTAAGTCTTTGAATGAAGAGATTGAGATAAAACTGTCCAGTTTGAGTGTTTGTTGCAGCTCGTTCCAGTCACTAGCTGCAGCGAACTGAAAAGAGGAGCGACCCAGGGATGTGTGTGCTTTGGGGACCTTTAACAGAATGTGACTGGCAGAAAGGTTGTTGTATGTGGAGGATGAGGGATGCAATAGATCTCTCAGATAGGGGGGAGTGAGGCCTAAGAGGGTTTTATAAATAAGCATCAACCAGTGGGTCTTGCAACAGGTTTACAGAGATGACCAGTTTACAGAGGAGTATAGAGTGCAGTGATCTGTCAACGGGTTTACAGAGGAGTATAGAGAGCAGTGATCTGTCAACGGGTTTACAGAGATGACCAGTTTACAGAGGAGAATAGAGAGCAGTGATCTGATGACCAGTTTACAGCTAGGGTGAAAGAGGAGCGATTAGCTTTGGCCAAGTCAATAAAAACAGCAGCACAATATTGCTTAGAATCAAGGGCGACGGTGACATCATTGCTTAGAATCAAGGGCGATGGTGACATCATTGCTTAGATTCAAGGGCGATGGTGACATCATTGCTTAGAATCAAGGGCGATGGTGACATCATTGCTTAGAATCAAGGGCGATGGTGACATCATTGCTTAGAATCAAGGGCGATGGTGACATCATTGCTTAGAATCAAGGGCGATGGTGACATCATTGCTTAGAATCAAGGGCGATGGTGACATCATTGCTTAGAATCAAGGGCGATGGTGACATCATTGCTTAGAATCAAGGGCGATGGTGAACATCATTGCTTAGAATCAAGGGCGATGGTGAACATCATTGAAGACCCTTTTAAGGTTGCAGTGACACATCCATAACCTGAGAGGGAAACCAGATTCAACCTTAGAGAAGAAAATGTCTATAACCATCTGACCCAGCTGTTTTGGGGGGTTTAAGGAGCTCTTTTAGCACCTTGGACTCAGTGACCGCCTGCAGGGGAAAACGTAGCGGGACAGGGGGAAAAGTGGGAGGAGCATCGGGGATAGTCGCATTAGAAGGGGTGGGAAATGTTGTACGGGCAAGGAGACATGGCTGTGTGCAATTCGAATCCTGGATATGCATCAGATGGCAATATGATCATGTTGTACAGCAATTTCACCAAGTAACATAGTCTGTCCCGCTGTTGGGTAAAGAAAGTTCGTAGTCAACAAAGTATGCAGGAGTCATGAGGCAAAATTGCAAAATGCACAAGAACATTTTTTAATATATAACTACTTGGGACCATTGTAAGTTCAGAGTCACTCACCCCAACAGTGTCTGTGGGCTGGAGGTGAGCTAAAGCTTGTGAGAGAGGGGTGATTGTGGTGGGGGTACCTGTACCAGACAGGGGGAGACAGGCCAGGGAGAGAGGGGTGGAGGTACCTGTACCAGACAGGGGGAGAGAGGGGTGAGTGTGGTGGAGGTACCTGTTCCAGGCCAGGGAGAGAGGGGTGAGTGTGGTGGAGGTACCTGTACCAGGCCAGGGAGAGAGAGGTGAGTGTGGTGGAGGTACCTGTACCAGGCCAGGGAGAGAGAGGTGAGTGTGGTGGAGGTACCTGTACCAGACAGGGGGAGAGAGGAGTGAGTGTGGTGGAGGTACCTGTACCAGACAGGGGGAGAGAGGGGTGAGTGTGGTGGAGGTACCTGTACCAGACAGGGGGAGAGAGGAGTGAGTGTGGTGGAGGTACCTGTACCAGACAGGGGGAGTGTAGTGGAGGTACCTGTACCAGACAGGGGGAGTGTGGTGGAGGTACCTGTACCAGACAGGGGGAGTGTGGTGGAGGTACCTGTACCAGACAGGGGGAGTGTGGTGGAGGTACCTGTACCAGACAGGGGGAGAGAGGAGTGAGTGTGGTGGAGGTACCTGTACCAGACAGGGGGAGAGAGGGGTGAGTGTGGTGGAGGTACCTGTACCAGACAGGGGGAGAGAGGAGTGAGTGTGGTGGAGGTACCTGTACCAGACAGGGGGAGTGTAGTGGAGGTACCTGTACCAGACAGGGGGAGTGTGGTGGAGGTACCTGTACCAGACAGGGGGAGTGTGGTGGAGGTACCTGTACCAGACAGGGGGAGTGTGGTGGAGGTACCTGTACCAGACAGGGGGAGAGAGGAGTGAGTGTGGTGGAGGTACCTGTACCAGACAGGGGGAGTGTGGTGGAGGTACCTGTACCAGACAGGGGGAGACAGACCAGGGCAGACGGGGAACAGATCGCCAGGTGGACTCCAAGCAGCAGGCAGTGGGAGAAGGTGTCAGACCCAATTTATTTGTGGAGGCAGATTTCTTGTAGAAAATGCCAGTGGATGGTCTCTGAACAGCAGGAGGGGGGGCTTCAGGGGACGCTTCAAAGATCCCTGACATTTGTTGGGCCCAAAGGCCTTTTTACTTCACACCTTAGTGCTAATTAAATGTGTATCTGGTCTGTCCTTTTCAAGCCTGGCAGCTCAGGTCCGGGTTGGACGGTGTCCTCTGGTCTCTGCTGTTTGTTTGCTGGAGCTCCTTCCGTATAGCTTGGGAAAATAACACCTTGGCAGCAGTCGTCTCTCCGGTTCATTTTGGTCAAAATTTAGGTTGTAGGTTTGGAGTTTTGATCTGGTAGCGAAGGCCGTGCTGTGGAGGGTAGCATCCTGCATGTGTCCCTGCCGAAACATCCAAGGTCATCTAACTCCAAATCTATCCTTTTGTAAAAAAATAAATGTTGAAATATGTAAGAGCTCACATTAAGCTGTCTCTCTCTCTGAAGGGGGGCGTGTCTTTCAGTTCTCCCTCTGAAGGGGGGCGTGTCTTTCAGTTCTCTCTCTGAAGGGGGGCGTGTCTTTCAGTTCTCCCTCTGAAGGGGGGCGTGTCTTTCAGTTCTCTCTCTGAAGGGGGGCGTGTCTTTCAGTTCTCTCTCTGAGGGGGACGTGTCTTTCAGTTCTCTCTCTGAAGGGGGCGTGTCTTTCAGTTCTCTCTCTGAGGGGGGCGTGTCTTTCAGTTCTCTCTCTGAAGGGGGCGTGTCTTTCAGTTCTCTCTCTGAAGGGGGGCGTGTCTTTCAGTTCTCTCTCTGATGGGGGCGTGTCTTTTAGTTCTCTCTCTGAAGGGGGCGTGTCTTTCAGTTCTCTCTCTGAAGGGGGCGTGTCTTTCAGTTCTCTCTCTGAAGGGAGCGTGTCTTTCAGTTTTCTCTCTGAAGGGGGCGTGTCTTTCAGTTCTCTCTCTGAGGGGGGTGTGTCTTTCAGTTCTCTCTCTGAAGGGGGCGTGTCTTTCAGTGTCTAACAGTGTTTCTCAAACCTTCCCTGGCAGTCCCCAAACTGCTCCCTGATACATCCCAGATCAGACAGCATCTTTTAAAGTGTTTTTCCCCCTCTTAGATCAGCTGCTTCTCTCAGTAACGCTGGGTGTTGTCTTTCTACAGCTGCAGCTCTGTGTGTCCACCAGTTCCTGGTCTGATGGCTTCTCATTGGATACGGTGGGGAGTTATGGGTGTGTCAGATGCCCTGCCAACACCATGGACTATCTGGTGAGGAAATGACAACGTACAAAAAACAGTCACAACTCTGGAATGTAATGTTTTATTTCACATATAATCCTTTATCCAAGTGACTTACGGTGACTTACGGTGACTTACGGCGAACTTACGGTAACTTACGATGAACTTACGGTAACTTACGATGAACTTACGGTGACTTACGGTGAACACATTCAGTGGCCTCATGCAGGACTCAAACCCTATGATGATCTGTGTTTTAACTGAGACACTACAGCCGCGTTGTGAAGGACAGACAGTCTGACAGTATGAGTCATGTGTTTTGTAGGTTGGCGTCAGCATTCAGATGAGTAGTTTCAACCTGACCAAGATGGTGACCATGAGTCCGTTCTTCACGCTGGTCAACAAGTCTTCCTACGAGCTGGAGGTGGGAGAGGTGCAGACAGAGGAGGGCAGCGTCAACGGGAAGTGGCACTACATCTCCTCTACAGAGGTGAGGACCGACCGTGTGTTTGGCTTTACTGTGCGTGCGTGCGTGCGTGCGTGTGTGTGTGTGTGTGTGTGAATGTAATAATGAACGTATGATGAGCGTGTTCCTCTGTCCGTTTGTTGTCTTCCCTGTGTCCGACTGTTGTCTAGCCTGTGTCCATCTGTCCGACTGTTGTCTACCCTGTGTCCGTCTGTCCGACTGTTGTCTTCCCTGTGTCCGACTGTTGTCTTCCCTGTGTCCGACTGTTGTCTTCCCTGTGTCCGACTGTTGTCTTCCCTGTGTCCGACTGTTGTCTTCCCTGTGTCCGACTGTTGTCTTCCCTGTGTCCGACTGTTGTCTTCCCTGTGTCCGACTGTTGTCTTCCCTGTGTCCGACTGTTGTCTTCCCTGTGTCCGTCTGTCTGACTGTTGTCTTCCCTGTGTCCGTCTGTCTGACTGTTGTCTTCCCTGTGTCCGTCTGTCCGACTGTTGTCTTCACTGTGTCCGTCTGTCCGACTGTTGTCTTCACTGTATCCGTCTGTCCGACTGTTGTCTTCACTGTGTCCGTCTGTCTGTCTGACTGACTGACCTTTTTGACTTGCCTGTGTTTCCAGTGCCTCCCCCTCTGGCCAGAGTTGATCACAGGGAAGCTGTGTGTCAGGGTCGTGGGCTCAGACTCCAAGTCCAAGTCCTTCTTCTTCAACAAGCAGGACAACGGCACCCTGCTGGGCATGGATCAGGTCAGTGTCCCTGGAGATACACCACATATCACTGACCTCACTTCCTGTCTGCTGGGCATGGATCAGGTCAGTATCCCTGGATATACACCACATATCACTGACCTCACTTCCTGTCTGCTGGGCATGGATCAGGTCAGTGTCCCTGGAGATACACCACATATCACTGACCTCACTTCCTGTCTGCTGGGCATGGATCAGGTCAGTATCCCTGGATATACACCACATATCACTGACCTCACTTCCTGTCTGCTGGGCATGGATCAGGTCAGTGTCCCTGGAGATACACCACATATCACTGACCTCACTTCCTGTCTGCTGGGCATGGACCAGTCAGCCACATATCACTGACCTCACTTCCTGTCTGCTGGACGTGGACCAGCCACATATCACTGACCTGATTTATCCTCTAATAGGTTCATTCATTGACAACAGAACACATTCTCATTTACAAGTCATTACCTTTGTTGTCTGTCTGCAATGGCCTTGGAGTATCAGATGCAACTTTCCAATGTTGTTTCTTATCAACTGTGACCTCTCTTCCTGCCTGTAGTATGGAGGTGTTGTTTCTATTAACCTCTAGCGTCGCGCAATCCCGTATCCGGGAGCGTAATCATAGCCTCAAGCTCATTACCATAACGCAACGTTAACTATTCATGAAAATCGCAAATGAAATGAAAGAAATATATTGACTCACAAGCTTAGCCTTTTGTTAACAACACTGTCATCTCAGATTTTCAAAATATGCTTTTCAACCATAGCTACACAAGCATTTGTGTAAGAGTATTGATAGCCTAGCATAGCATTTAGCGTAGCATTTAGCATAGCATTTAGCGTAGCATTTAGCATAGCATTTAGCGTAGCATTTTTGCGTAGCATTTAGCCTAGCATTTAGCCTAGCATTCAGCAGGCAACATTTTCACAAAAACAAGAAAAGCATTCAAATAAAATAATTTACCTTTGAAGAACTTCAGATGTTTTCAATGAGGAGACTCTCAGTTAGATAGCAAATGTTCATTTTTTCCAAAAAGATAATTTGTGTAGGAGAAATCGCTCCGTTTTGTTCATTACGTTTGGCTAAGAAAAAAACCCGAAAATTCAGTCATTACAACGCTGAACGTTTTTCCAAATTAACTCCATAATATCGACAGAAACATGGCAAACGTTGTTTAGAATCAATCCTCAAGGTGTTTTTCACATATCTATTCGATGATAAATCATTTGTGGCAGATGGGAAGCAAACAGAAAAATACATGCAGCTGGAGATTGCGCAATAATTGCGACGGAGGACACCAAGCGACCACCTGGTAAATGTAGTCTCTTATGGTCAATCTTCCAATGATATGCCTCCAAATACGTCACAATGCTGTCGACACTATGGGGAAACGACAGAAAGTCTAAGCTCATTCGTGACCCATTCACAGCCATATAAGGAGTCATTGGAACACAGCGCCTTCAAAACCTGGGGCACTTCCTGTTTGAAATGTCATCTTGGTTTCGCCTGTAGCATCAGTTCTGTGGCACTCACAGACAATATCTTTGCAGATTTGGAAACGTCAAGTGTTTTCTTTCCAAAGCTGTCAATTATATACATAGTCGAGCATCTTTTCGTGACAAAATATCACGCTTAATTTTTTTATCCAAAAATTAAAAGAGCGCCCCCTTTATCAAAGAAGTTAAACTGTGACCTCTCTTCCTGTCTGTAGTATGGAGATGTTGTTATCCACTGTGACCTCTCTTCCTGTCTGTTGTAGTATGGAGGTGTGATAGTCGACGTGAACATCTCAGACAACTCTACTGTGATCAGCTTCACTGACTATTATGATGGAGCTGCTCCAGCTCTCATAGTCAACCACACACCCTGGGTTGTCATCACCTACAGACAGAGGTTAGACTGAACCTTAACCCCTAACCCTAACCTAGTCAACCACACACTCTGGGTTACCATCACCTACAGACAGAGGTTAGACTGAACCTGACCCTTAACCCTTAACCGTAACCCATATTCCTAACCCATAACCGTAACCCATATTCCTAACCCATAACCGTAACCCATATTCCTAACCCATAACCATAACCCATATTCCTATCCCATAACCGTAAACCATATCCCTAACCTTAACCCATATTCCTAACCCATAACCGTAACCCATATTCCTAACCCATAACCGTAACCCATATTCCTAACCCATAACCATAACCCATATTCCTATCCCATAACCGTAAACCATATCCCTAACCTTAACCCATATTCCGAACCCATACTCCTAACCCATATTCCTATCCCATAACCGTAACCCATATCCCTAACCTTAACCCATATTCCTAACCCATACTCCTAACCCATATTCCTAACCCATAACCGTAACCCATAGCCCTAACCGTAACCCATAGCCCTAACCCATATTCCTAACCGTAACCCATAACCCTAACCCGTAACCGTAACCCATATTCCTAACCCGTAATCGTAACCCATATTCCTAACCCATATCCCTAACCTTAACCCATATCCCTAACCTTAACCCATATCCCTAACCGTAACCCATATCCCTAACCCATATTCCTAACCCATAACCGTAACCCATATTCCTAACCCATACTCCTAACCCATAGCCCTAACCTATAGCCCTAACCGTAACGCATAGCCCTAACCCATATTCCTAACCCCTAGCCCTAACCCATATTCCTAACCCATAACCGTAACCCATAGCCCTAACCTATAGCCCTAACCGTAACCCATAGCCCTAACCCATATTCTTAACCCATAACCGTAACCCATATTCCTAACCCGTATCCGTAACCCATAGCCCTAACCTATAGCCCTAACTGTAACCCATAGCCCTAACCCATATTCCTAACCCGTATCCGTAACCCATATTCCTAACCCATAACCATAACCCATATTCCTATCCCATAACCGTAAACCATAGCCCTAACCTATAGCCCTAACCGTAACTCATAGCCCTAACCCATATTCCTAACCGTAACCCATATTCCTAACCCATAACCGTAACCCATATTCCTAACCGTAACCCATAACCCTAACCCGTAACCGTAACCCATATTCCTAACCCATATCCCTAACCTTAACCCATATCCCTAACCTTAACCCATATCCCTAACCGTAACCCATATCCCTAACCCATATTCCTAACCCATAACCGTAACCCATATTCCTAACCCATACTCCTAACCCATAGCCCTAACCTATAGCCCTAACCGTAACGCATAGCCCTAACCCATATTCCTAGCCCTAACCCATATTCTTAACCCATAACCGTAACCCATATTCCTAACCCATATCCCTAACCGTAACCCATATCCCTAACCCATAGCCCTAACCGTAACCCATATCCCTAACCGTAACCCATATCCCTAACCGTAACCCAGATCCCTAACCGTAACTCATATCCCTAACCCATATACCTAACCGTAACCCATATCCCTAACCCATATCCCTAACCGTAACCCATATCCGTAACCCATATCCCTAACCCATATCCCTAACCGTAACCCATATCCCTAACCGTAACCCATATCCGTAACCCATATCCCTAACCCCTAACCCATATTCCTAACCCATATCCCTAACCCAAACCCTAACCCATATCCCTAACCGTAACTCATATCCCTAACCGTAACTCATAGCCCTAACCGTAACCCATAGCCCTAACCCATATCCCTAACCCATATCCCTAACCCATATCCCTAACCGTAACTCATATCCCTAACCCATATACCTAACCGTAACCCATATCCCTAACCCATATCCCTAACCGTAACACATATCCGTAACCCATAGCCCTAACCGTAAACCATATCCCTAACCCATATCCCTAACCGTAACCCATATCCCTAACCGTAACCCATATCCGTAACCCATATCCCTAACCCCTAACCCATATTCCTAACCCATATCCCTAACCCAAACCCTAACCCATATCCCTAACCGTAACTCATATCCCTAACCGTAACTCATAGCCCTAACCGTAACCCATAGCCCTAACCCATATCCCTAACCCATATCCCTAACCCATATCCCTAACCCATATCCCTAACCGTAACCCATATCCCTAACCGTAACCCATATCCCTAACCCATATCCCTAACCGTAACCCATATCCCTATCCGTAACCCATATCCCTAACCCTGGCCCTAACCCATATCCCTAACCCATATCCCTAACCCATATCCCTATCCGTAACCCATATCCCTAACCCTGGCCCTAACCCATATCCCTAACCCATATCCCTATCCCTAACCCATATCCCTATCCGTAACCCATATCCCTAACCCTGGCCCTAACCCATATCCCTAACCCATATCCCTATCCGTAACCCATATCCCTAACCCTGGCCCTAACCCATATCCCTAACCCATATCCCTAACCCTGGCCCTAACCCATATCCCTAACCCATATCCCTAACCCTGGCCCTAACCCATATCCCTAACCGTAACCCATATCCCTAACCCATATCCCTAACCGTAACCCATATCCCTAACCCATATCCCTAACCGTAACCCATATCCCTATCCCATATCCCTATCCGTAACCCATATCCCTAACCCATATCCCTAACCCTGGCCCTAACCCATATCCCTAACCCATATCCCTAACCCTGGCCCTAACCCATATCCCTAACCGTAACCCATATCCCTAACCCATATCCCTAACCGTAACCCATATCCCTAACCCATAACCGTAACCCATATCCCTAACCCATATCCCTATCCGTAACCCATATCCCTAACCCATATCCCTAACCCATATCCCTATCCGTAACCCATATCCCTAACCCATATCCCTAACCCTGGCCCTTA